>NC_138374.1:134030881-134066536 GCF_054177405.1 Leptonychotes weddellii
AATGGCAAGATCTCATTCCTTTTGATGGCTGCATAATATTCCATTGTATATATATACCACATCTTCTTTATCCATTCATCTGTCGATGGACATCTTGGCTCTTTCCACAGTTTGGCTATTGTGGACGTTATTCAGCTCCAGAATTTCTATTTGATTCCCTCTTATAATTTCTGTTTATTGATATTTTCTTTGTTGAGACATCAGTCATCTGGCTTCCTTCAGTTCTTTGTCTATAGTTTCCTTTGGCTCTTTGAGCATATTTCTGACAGTCCATACAAAGTTTTTGACTAGAGGTGCCAGGGTGGCTCTGTCAGTTAAGGGTCTGACTCTTGCTATCAGTTCAGGTCTTGATCTCAGGGTCATGAGTTCGAGTCTCATACAGGGCTCCATGCTGGGCATGGAGACTACTTTAAAAAAAATAGTTTTTGTCTATTAAGTCCAATGTCTATGATTCTTCATGGTTGCTTTCTTTTTCCCCCTTGTAAATAGGCTGCACTTTCTTGTTTCTTTATGTACTTTGATCTATTTCGTTTGCTAGTCTTTTGCTTAGGATTTTTGTACCCATGTTTCTGAGTTCAGAGCCTTTAATTTTCTTCTCTTGTGATATCCTTGCAGATTTTGGGGTCAACCTAATAAATATGTTAACCTCATAAAACAAGTTTGGAAGTATTATCTACTTCTATCTCTGAAAGCATTTGGGTAGGGTTGGAGTTAAATTTTTTAAACTATTTTGTAGAGTTAACCAGGGATGCTAACTAGGTCTGGAGTTTACTTTGTGAGAAGGTTTTTCAGTATAGATTCAATTTACTTAATAGAAATTTTCTATTTAATCTCAATTTTAAAATTTATTGATGGAAAGCAGTTTATAATTCTTAAGGTCTTAATATCTGTGGGATCTGTGGCGATATCTTTAAAAAATTCTGATATTGCTTATTTGTACCTTTTCACATTTCTTTTGATCAATCTATCTATGCATTAACCATACTTTGATTTTTTTATAAAATAAAAAAATGGCTTGTTGATCCTCTGTTGTATAATTCTTTTCTTTCTTTCTTTTTTTTTTTTTTAAAGATTTTATTTATTTATTTGACAGAGAGTTAGCACAAGCAGGGGGAACAGCAGGCCTAGGGAGAAGAAGAAGCAGGCTCCCCACTGAGCAGAAAGCCTGACGTGGGGCTTGATCCCAGGACCTTGGGATCATGACCTGAGCCAAAGGCAGACCCTTAACGACTGAGCCACCCAGGCGCCCCCCTCTCTCTCTTTTTAAAGATTTTATTTATTTATTTGAGAGAAAGAGAGACAGAGAGAGCACAAGCAGGGGGAGGGGTAGTGGGAGAGAGAGAGGGAGCAGCAGACTCTTGGCTGAGCATAGAACCTGAGGTGGGGCTCAATCCCAGGACCCTGAGATCATGACCTGAGCTGAAGTCAGACGTTTAACTGACTGAGCAACCCAGGTGCCCCTGGCACAAGGTCATTTTTGCTGCATTGTATTCAGAAGGCCAGCCCAGTTACTGGAGATGGGGAAGTGAGCTCCATCTCTCGAGGATGGGTGGAGCTACAAAGTCACATTGCAAGGGGCATGGCCATTTTTGCCTTTTTTTTTTTTTAAAGATTTTATTTATTTGATAGAGAGAGACACAGCGAGAGAGAACACAAGCAGAATGGGAGAGGGAGAAGCAGGCTTCCTGCGGAGCAGGGAGCCCAATGTGGGGTTTGATCCCAGGACCCCGGGATCATGACCTGAGCAGAAGGCAGATGCTTAACCTACTGAGCCACCCAGGCGCCCCCATTTTGCATTCTATCACACTGATTTTCTGCTGGAATTCTCAAACTTTAAGTAAAAATTTAATTTAATTTAATTTTAATTTTAATTCCTTGAAACATGATTACAGAGTTATCTAGATGCCCCTTGAGCCTAATTCTATTGGTTATTTTTTCTTTTAGGTTTTTTTTTTTTTTTATTCTTATGTTAATCCCCATACATTACATCATTAGTTCTAGATGTCTTTTAGGTTTTGAACATGTTTCCTCTCCTTATGCTTGTTTTTTTATTTCATTTTGGACATTATGCATGAAAATTTCAGAAATAGTTTAATGCTCATGTTGATGTTATTTTTCTCCAAGAATAACTTATAGTTTTATTTTTAAAAAATATTGTATTTATTTATTTGACAGAGAGAGAGAACACAAGCAGGAGGCGGGGCAGAGGGAGAGGGAGAAGCAGACTCTCTGCAGAGCAGGGAGCCCAACTCAGGGTTTGATCCCAGGACCCTGGGATCATGATGAGCCCAAGGCAGACGCTTAACCAATTGAATCACCCAGGCACCCCTAAAGATTTTATTTATTTATTAGAGAGAAAGAGGGAGATGGCAGGGAGGGGCAGAGGGAGAGGGAGAGAGAATCCCCAAGCAGACTTCACGCTGAGTGCGGAGCCTGATGTAGGCTCCATCTCACAACCCTGAGATCATGACCTGAGCCAAAATCAAGAGTTGGATGCTTAACCAACTAAGGCACCCAGGCGTCCCATTATACCCACTTCTTCTTAACATGAGATCCCTGAACTCTGTGTTCTTTTAGTTCCTTGAGTTTACTGTAAGCCTCCAGGGAATAGGAGTCAAATATGCTGGTCTCACCTCTCTGAGTTTCCTTCTTCCAGATCTTAGCCCCATAATATTTCACTGCTTTATTAGCTCCCTGATGCCTTTAGCAGTAAGCTTTTATATTTTGCCCATTTTTTTCCTGGTTATTCTCAGTAGCAGGGTTGGTTAGCATGTCTTAATGTGGTCTTCATGATCAGAATTAGAATTCTTTAGATGATTATTTATCTCACCTATTAAGTGTATACTGTGGAATAAAAGTATGTTCTGCTTTCAGATCACAAATTCTCTGGCGTCAGGAACCATGTCTTATACACAGAGGCCCCAACTCTTTGGGGCCCTGGTTACACTGGCGATTATAACCAGTGGGGATTGTTCTCAGGATTTTTGTGCAATGCTTGATTGCACCTCTTGGCCTGTTCTCATATATAGGACCATGGGAGAAAAGACACAGTCTCTGTTTCTGGTTTGGCAATGGACAGAGCCAGTTCAGATCATAAGAATATGAATAGGAACCCTATGTGTTTTTTGTTTGTTTGTTTGTTTTGTTTTTAAAGGTTTTCTCCCTAAGTAATCTCTACACCCAAAGTGGGGCTCAAACTTACAACCCTGAGATCAAGAATCTGGTGCTCTACTGACTGAGCCAGCCAAGTGCCCCAGAACACTATGTGTTTTATTCTTTGGACTGTCAATATCAAAGAAACACAATCTATCAACCAAATAGTTTCTTTAATTATTTACTCTGGCTCCTGAGAAAATGCCAGGGTGAAGGTGTGGTTGGGAGTGAGCATGTTTATAATGCATCCGGATATCTAAAAATCCCCCTCTCCATTGTTCTCCTCTCAGTGTCCTCCATTTTAACAGATCTGTTCATATAACAATCCCCATCTCCTATTCTATCCTCCAAATTCTTTCTGACCCTCCCTGGCAGACCTTTTTATTTCCTACATTTATTATGTGGCCATGCCACATAGCTTCCCTGCCAAAAATGGCCACTCAAACTTCCATTTTTCTTTACTGACTGCACTGGGCTTTCCTAGGGGAGGCAAAAACTAGCAGCTCTATGTCATACCCTCATTTTAATTAGCACACATCTTGATCTCTAGAGAGGACAAATGCGGGGATGTATCAAGGTCGTGTAGTTTTATTTTTCTCTAATTATTCTTAAGGGAGCAATGGCTGTGGAGACTTCTTAGTGACTAAAAATTTGGCAATCATTAATGAGAAATGACCCCCATTTGATGTGTTAAGTGCTTCAAGAGAGGATTATGAATCTAGCTCTATGGGAGGACAGGGGAGGGAGCTATGAAGGGAGCTTGGAGGGTTCATCTTACTGGGTCTGGCCATACAGAATTTCCAGCAGTCACCACTGGCCACTGGTGGTTGCCTCAGCCCTGTGTGGAGGGAGTCACGTCAGATACAGTGTTTATAACATTGTAGTTAAGAACTCATCCTCTACAGCCAAACTGACTGGATTTCCAGCTCATCTTTCTTGCTGTGTAACTTGGGCTAGTTACTTTTCAGTTCTTTCCAGGCAGTTTTTTCACCTGTAAAATAGGGATAAAACTCTCATAAGGTCATTGTTAAGACATATAGTTAAACATGGTTAAAATGTTTTTATATAACTATATAAAAGTGTTTTATGAACTTTATATAAAGTGTTTTATAAATTTTATATAAAGTGTTTAAAACCTGCTGCCTCACAGAAAGAAGTCAAGAGATTTTAGCTATCATTATTGGTTGGTGGGCTCCTTCAGAGGAGGGGCATGGAGCTTGGGGAGGGGAGAGACCAAAGGGAAGTACACTTTCAGGTTCTCTTAGGCTCTGGTCTCCTCACACATGCCTCCTTCCTCTTAGCTCAAGGGAAGGCACATCCAGCTGCCTGCAATGCTCAGGGCTGGCACCCTTCCTGCCGCCTCCAACCTGGGTTCTCTTTTCTGGAATCCCTAGATTCTGCTGAACGTGTGGTTGGACTCTCAGGAAATCAACTCTCGTTACTGCCCCCCAGGACACAGACAAAGCAAATAAACTCTGCTCTATGGAAGATGCAGAGGCACTCAAGTTCAGGATTTTCCGTGATACTGATTTGGAAGAATGGGTCTGAAATTTGGACTGCGAATCATCTCAAACAGACATTCAATTTTATAAAAAGGAATTTAACTCTTCTCATCAAAACAGCTCAGCAGAATGACAGTGGCCTCTACCTCCTGGAGGTGACTGATGACTGTGGGAGAGTTGAGAATCACCAGTTCCAGGTTTCTGTATTTGGTGAGTCCCTAGGACAGCTCAGCCTGCCTCTCTGACTCCTGCAGGGCTTTTATTTCCAGTGCCTTTCTGATCAGAATCTCTGCTTCCAGATCACGTAGGAACACTTGAAGTAGTGGAGGAGAGGAAGGTCCTGGACAGAGGGAAATGCCAAGTGTCTCTGTCCTGCTCGGTCTCCAGAGGTGGTAATGTGAGCTATGTTTGGTATAGAGGGAGCAAGCTGATCCAGACACCAAGCAATCTCAGCAAACTGGAGGAACAGATTGATGTCAATGACTTGGACATATATACCTGCAATGTCAGCAACCCGGTCAGCTGGGTAAACCACACCTTCACCCAGAGCTGTCGGAGTGTTGACAGGCGTAAGTGGAGCACTTTGGACTAATAGGGGCTGAAAGTGTTGGACCCCATAATCAGTCTCATGCCAGAGATACTGGGGTATAAGATCCCTTGGCTGCCTCCTCAAGTGCCTTGGTGCCCCTCCCTGGGGTGGTCCTGGTCTCTGGGCACACAGTTCCCATAAGCCCAGGCCTATCTTAGTCTGGGAAGAATTTTATCCCCATCAAGAATCTCCTAGGAGATGCAAGTTTTTCTTTCATGTAGGGAATGTTTAGCTGTTTGGTGGGTCAAAGCCCTGCCACGGCTGCTGATCTTCACTTCCTTCCTCTGAGAGACTGATGGAGACTTGCTTCCTCCTCCCAAGGAAGGATAACTCCCACAAGCCATGTAGTTCCCCAGGAGGTAACTATGGTGTACAACAGTGCCCTAGGTCATGGAAGGATGATCACAGGGGTTCCTGGAAGAGTTTCTTGGTTTATTGCTTATGCTCATCCTAAGAGTTATCTATCTATTTATCTATCTATCTATCTAATCTATCATCTATCTTTATTTATTAATATATAATGTATTATTTGTTTCAGAGGTACAGGTCTGTGATTCATCAGTCTTACACAATTCACAGTGCTCACCATAGCACATACCCTCCCCAGTCATCCTAAGAGTTATCTTGAGTTAAGTTTGCACCAATTTTTATCGGATAAATAAAGACTTAATGTGTCGTCAGCATGGGCATCACAGGGAAAAACCTACTTGCTGTCCCTATCCTTAAGGAACTTACGGCCAAATAGGGGCAACAAAACTAGGCAAAAAAGAAACCAGCAAGCTGAAGCGATTTGGAGTGACAAGGACACTGGCTTTTGGGTCATGTCAGCTGTGGTTTCATTATTCACTAGCTCTGTGATCTCAGGCAGATTCCTTACCCTCTCTGAGCCTCAGTTTTTCTCTTGGGTAAAATGGGGATGATAATAGGTAACTCCCAGGATTGCTGGTGGGATTACATGAGGTGATGTTTGTGAAGAGACTCACCAGCTAACATCTGGAACAGGTAATTCCTTTCCCTGCCCCCCTTGTTGGTGGGCTCGCACATCAGGCCACCTGTGTGACACAGACGGTAAATGTAGGCGTTCCAATGAGGAAGATCAGTGGTGGCAGGACTGGAAGGGAGGGGGAGGGGAGGGCTGCCTGGCACAGAGTGGGTGCGATATGTTTTGCTGAGTTAACAGAACAATGGGTAGATGTCACATTTGCTGTGCTGGATGCTTTACATGTATTAGATCATATGCTCCACTCCCTTATGTAGATAACATCATTTCCTTTTATACATGAGAAAACGGAAGCTCAGAGAGGTTAAGGAAGTTGCCCAAGGGCACAGAGCCAGGCCGGTCAGATATTGGTACCCATGCTCTTAGCCTCAGTTGGGCAAGTCACCCAACTGCAGAGAGACAGCCTTGATGGTGCAATCAGTGGGACGCGAGGGAGGAGTGCGGGTTTGAAACAAGTCCTGCAGCAGACAGGTGGGAAGGGAGGAGAGAGAGGCTGAAAGCTCAGGCCTCGTGCTTTCCATGTCCCTAGAATTCACCTCTGTGAACTTTCTGATGATCATCGTGGTTTTTCTAATCACGCTGTCCCTGGGTGCCCTCACCTGCTTCTGTGTGTGGAGGAGGAAGAGGAAGCAGTCAGGTGAGTGAGGGTCCCCAGGAGGTGCTGTTGTCCGACCTGACATCCCCAGCAGCATGCGCCTGGGAGTACAGCACCTGCTTTCCCTCTGGAGCTTGGGACATGTGTGTGTGCCTGTCTGGGGGAGGGAAAGCTACTGGGCCCTTTCTCCCAGGTCATACCTTCTGGGGGTCCTCAGCATGTTTACAGCCCAATGTGCAGATTTGTCTGCCGGTGGCTGGTTTGTTGGGGGACAGCCCGGCCCGATGGAGTAGCTACGTCGGGTGGTTGCTGCTGCTGTGGTCTGTGGGCATCCTGGGGAGAGCACTAATCTGCCTCCTTCCTAGAACCTTTCTCAAGGTCTTGGCCGTCTGGGGTGGAGGTGGAACTGTGAGAAGCAGAAGCCTGGACAGGATACTCTCTGGAGGTCCCTGCAGCTCTGTCTTTGCTGCTTTTCTCCCTCAGAGACCAGCCGAGGGGAAACTCTGACAGTTTATGAAGACGTCAACACCATGCAAAACAGAAGTAATCAAGTACGGTACACGAGGGGCTGGGGTCTCTCTCCACTAACCTGGAAGAAGCTTCTGGGGAGGATAGCCATTGGGAGCAGGGAGACAAAGGGTACCACACAAGCGTCCTCTCAAAGTGATCCTCAGCCCTCCCGTCTGTCTTCCCCACCAGCCTCCTAGCTCCGGCTGTGGAGGAAAAGCAGGACACGAGGGAGAACCTGCTGAGAAGGATGGAGCCCAGCACACCCACAGTAGCGGGCAGAATGTGGCTCTTCTCTCCCCAGACGGCACCCTAGTGGCCCTGTTTCTGCCCCATCTTCCCAGCAGCACTAAGCCCCAAGAAGAATCCAGCGTTCTTGTCTTTTGTGTCTGGCCACAAAAGCCTTTTGTCTCCGGCCCCTGCACATCCAAGTTTACTTCTGTGGGTCCCTTGATTTTTGCCCTGGCTGCGGAGGATGCCAGCCTGACCAGCCAAAGCATCCGGTGTCGTCGCTAGCTCAGTGGTCTGCGCTCCCAGCTTTCTGCGGGGAGGCCTGAGTCCGGCTGAGGTGCTAGAGAGAGAAACCGGCTTAGCTCAGAATCAAGGAGCCAGAGCGGCTTCCTCCGAGAATCCGCTGACAACCTCTCCCGCCGTCGTCTGCGGGGAGTGGCCGCCTCAGCCTGGCATGCAGGGCTGTAGCCGGGGAGGGCCCTGCAGAGCCGCTGCAGGGCGCCCCCCATGGCTCTGGTCCCCCCCACCCCAGCAGGGCAGGAAGTGGAGACAGGCCTAGGGGAAAGGCAGTGCCTAACTGGGGAGGCCAGGAGGGGTGGGAAGGGCCCTCTTCCCACCGGCATTCCTGGTGCTCCACCTGAGGAGGTGAGGCGGGCAGTGGGCGCGGTGGGCTCTCCCGCTTTATCACACGTGTGAGGCCTTGTAGAACAGGAAAGCCTCTTCCCTCGGGTCTGGGCTCAGCGGGAACCAGGAATCGGGGCAGCTTCCCCGGCCTGTTTCCTTGCCCCATTAGTGGAATATCGGGATGTGAAACAGCTCCTGGGACAAATTCCTGAGAGCAAGTGCATCTACCTACAGCTAGAAGCCCAAATGCTCGCGACAAATGGCCTTTCCTCCCACAGAATGAAGATTGCTTTAGGTTAGGTAAATGCAGGAGGATAGTGGAAAATAACTAGTCAGAGTATAAGTGGGGGGGATTCAGGCCTGTTTCTCTGCCTCTGACTCAGGAGCTCCTCCCTCCGTGGACTCATCCATTGCTGGCTTCTCCCTGCTAGCTCCAGGGTTCCGTCTGAAGGCCTAAATCTCAAGTTCATGTGTTCTTACTCTGGGGCCCAGTTCTGACCTTTCTGGAGACACTTCACTCAGGTCTGGGCAAAAAAGAAAAGCAGGAAACTTCTGTTTCTTGCCAGATGCCCGTGACTCTCTAGCCTCCAAAGATAGTGAGCGTTTTTCTGCTCCTTTGAGCTCCTTCCTTGTCTAATGAACCCTGCTGGCCTCTTCTTGCTCCCCATCAGAGCCCAGCCTGGCAATATGCGCTCAGGGGTAAAACACCTCCAACCCAGTCTGCTGTGGGCAGGAAGGGAACAGGAAGGGAATGGTCTCTCTGCCTCTGGCCTCGGGTCCAAGGCTTCCCCCAGCTCTGTAGCTGCCTGGGGACTGGCTTGAAGCCAAGGGCAAACTGGCCACGAAGTCTCGATCTAGAGAGGGAGCTTTAAAACAGTGAAAGCCTCTGAATTTCAAGGCTCAGATCACAGCCCCACTCAGGGCTCAGCCCATTATTAGTGGTCATGTGGCAAATTTGGCTGAGAAGTCCGCAAAGGCAAGTTTCTAAGTTACCAAAGTAAAGCCAGTGATCGGAGCCCCCTTGGGCAGGGTCACTCGGTGCAATCCCTTCACACGTGGGTGGTCCCTTGCATGTGACACTAAGTCCTCCCGTGTGAGTCGCTCTTTCTACTGCGGCTCCCCATCCTGGGGTGACGAATGACCACCTCCTTCGCCAGCTTCTGGAAGCCCCTCCTGTTTGCTGTGTCTCTCCCCACCCAGTCCCAATCTGGACAGACACAGCCATCTGACCACGTGCCCCTTCACTCTTTCTTGTGCAGGAGCAGAGGCAGAATCCTCCCGGAGAAGGAAGCACCATCTACTCCATGATCCTGTCCCAGGTACCACGCTGGTTTCTCGAATCTGTTCCATGCCTATCTATGGGGCTTCCTAATGCCTTCCAGAAGCTCATAGTTCTTGAATGGCAGAATAAGGGCTTGGTGCTCCTAGAATCTAAAAGCGTGGCCTCAGCTGCATTAAATTGTTTGAAAAGATCTGTGTGGCTCTGGAGTGTCTTGGCAGCGCTGAACAGAGCTGGAAAGTCTGATGTAGGTCTTCTTTTTCCCTCCATATGCCTGGCAGCAGGGTGTGGCGCAGAGAGCGGTAGGAGGAGGAAACTCGTCAGGGGGCTCAGCTTCTGTTTTCTCTCCCTGCTACTTCCAACACTTGGGGCCCTTATAGTTTGTTTGTTTTGTTTTGTTTTAATCTCGGCTCCTCATTATATCTGTTTTCAGGAAAGGATGTATCTGGGTTGTTCTCTTTTATCTTACAATGCCTTAACAATAACAATTTTTTAAAGTTTACTTACTTGATATATATAGAGAGAGAACAAGCAGGGGAGAGGGGCAGAGGGAGAGGGAGAAGCAGACTCTCCGCTGAGCAGGGAGCCTGACATGGGGCTGGATCCCAGGACCCCAGGATCATGACCTGAGCTGAAGGCAGATGCTTAACTGACTGAGCCACCCAGGCGCCCAACAATAACGTTTATTAAGTACTTACTATGTCTATTTTCTTAATGAATCTCACAAAACAGCGTCATGAAGTGGGTCTAATACAACCTCCATTTCGCAGATGAGGAGACAGACGCAGGTTAACTACTATGCTCTAGGCTGCAGAGCTGAGCTAAAGGGCTTCTGAGCCTCCACTCCATCTGCCCCCTCCCTGACTTTAACGTTCTGGGATTATAGAAATTTACCATAAACTGGAAAAGCATCCTCTAATTTTGACAGCTAAAATGACATTATCGATAACCCAGGCTGGGGCATCTGTCTCAAGGGAAACACTGCCTCTTGGTGGCCAGTGATGAAAAATTTCTGATAAATATGACAATTTTTTTTCTTTTTTAAAGACTTAAGTCCTGAAGCAGTAACCTCTTCAATTTGGTGGCTAAGCTGCCGGGCAGAGGAATGGTGATAGGCTTCAGAGAAAGATCAAGAGAAGGAGGAAGAGGAGAAAGTGAAGGACAGAGGGGAAGGGAGGACAATGAAAGAAGAGAGGAGTTGAGGCAGAAGGGGGAGAGGGAGGGAGGGAGGTGCTCAACCCTCACAGCCACTCTGGAATTCCCAAGTTGGGGTTGTCTCCTCCTGTTCCCCACAAGATAATATGATTCACTGATAGTGGGTCAAAGTCCAAGAGCCTTAAAGAGAGATGTAGGAGTGACTGTTACCTGCTAGTTTTCTGGCTTTAGCCACATTGGATTCCCACATGAGGAATCTGAATAAATGCAAGAAAGAGCTCATCTCAGACTGAGATGTTGAGTGAAGAGCCTCCTCCTCTAGAGCTTCTTAGAAGAAGGATGGCTACCTGCCTTTGAGAACACTTGGTTCAGGTGCAGAGAAGGCAGTCATGTTGCCAACGGGAGGCACTGAGGTGTTGAGAAAAGACCTCTGGCGAGTCTGGGGTTTAAATTCTGCTTCTACTGTGAATATACTGTCTGACTTGGGCTATTTACCCTTTTGGAACCTCTTCTGTAGAATGGGGCAAATGATGATCATTCCTCTCATGTAGGTGTATTATAAGGGTTGCAGAGAATACATGTACAGAATAATGCTATCTTCACTGACAGAGGGGGACGAGCATTCAGGTTGTCTGACCTCCTGAGTCCAGGGTTCCTTTCACTAATGCTTAGGGCTTCTGTCTGGGCAGGGTTGGGGGGAGGGGTGGAAGAGATGACCTCCCTCCCTAGGATTCTGTTGGATCTATGCTTCTGACATACCTTTATTTCTTTTCTCATTAGTCTTCTGCTCCTACATCACGAGAAACAAATACATTATATGCATTGGTAGAGCCTTCATGGGAGGTGAGTCTCCTCCTCCAGGGGGTGCTGTGGATGCAGATGTGGATTTTGCATGTGCACATGAGTTTGCACAGGGTGTGTGCACTTCCATTGTGTGTATCTGAGCAGCTTGGGTTAAATGGCTGTATTCAAATGTTAATGGGCCAACTAGAAGTGCCTTTCTGGTTCTGTTTGGAGAAAAAGAACAGCTCTGAGACTAAGAGAACAGTGGATTAAAGGAGCCTCTAGGAGTTTCTATGGGACAAGGACAATCAGAGACAGAAAGGTGGTGCTTTGTAGAGAGACCACGCCCCCTTTAGGAGGCCAGCTGAGGCTATGACGAGAGATACTAGAGGGGTTTCCAAAGTGGGGGAATATAGCCCAGAGCCAGAGGAGTTGCCCAGACCTAGAGAGACACAATGTTGACTTTCAGGAAACCAAATATAGGTTCTGGCCGGTCATCTGCTGGTGGGGGCCTCTGGGCTGAGGCAACCCATCACAGTCCCCTCAAATCCTACTCTAAGCTAAGCTCACAGCTCTTTTGTGGACCTGGTGCCCATGGTCATTTTTTCACCTTGGCTGGGAGAGGGGTTGGAAAAATGGTATTTCCAAGGCTGGAGTCACAGTACGAAGACATAAACTTAACGTGGTAGTATGGGAAGTTGGGAATATGCCGAACTGTGGAAGTGTTGAGTACGTGCAGGTCAAGATCAAATGGGGGAGAGGTTACGGATTTTCAGACTTTTTATTCACTCTCCTTCCAATATGTCATTCAATCTCTTAAGATTCCACCATGAGAGATATTTATATTTAAGTTATATGCTGCAATGCATGGCCATATGGATGGTCACAGGCACCATGGTCACATGCTTGTTGTTACTAAGGAGACTCTACCTACCACTGAGAGTGCCTCTGAATTCCAGTGTTTCTAGGGTTTTGCCAGGGTCAGGGGATGTGGGTGCCAGAGTGCTTACACTAGGGGTGTGTGTGTGTGTGTGTGTGTGCTGGGAATGTGTGTATGTGTGGATCTGAGAGGTATGTGGGTGTGGGATACCAACCTCTGACTTGGGTTCAGAAATGTCATGTCATACACAAGTATGTATTGTGCCTTCTCTGGAAACTATAAACCCCATTACTTACTCTTGGGGTAGGAGATTCTATTCACCCCTGGCTGTGGGTTCAGGGATTTTTTGGGGCCCTGAGTCTCTTTGGGGGCCTCTCATATCAGTGAAGAGTGGGACATTTCCTGACTTGAAGTTAAGCACTCTTAACCCTCTGAATTTCCAGTCTGAATCGAAGAAGAAGAACCAGAGTTCTTCCTCCAGTTACACCATCTACGAAGAGGTAAGATTCTGGAGCTCCTTCTGAATGGGTTCAGTGCCCATAGAAAAGCCTTGAAATTGAACACTCGTGAAAAAGCCATGCATAGAGTCTCAGAGTTGTAGAGATTTTAGGGATCTTCTTTTCTTTTTTTTTTTTTAAAGATTTTATTTAGGGCGCCTGGGTGGCTCAGCTGGTTAAGCGACTGCCTTCGGCTCAGGTCATGATCCTGGAGTCCCGGGATCGAGTCCCGCATCGGGCTCCCTGCTCGGCAGGGAGTCTGCTTTGCCCTCTGACCCTATCCCCTCTCATGTGTTCTCTCTCATTCTCTCTCTCTCAAATAAATAAATAAAATCTTTAAAAAAATAAAAATAAAAAAAATAAAAGATTTTATTTATTTGAGAGAGAGAGAGAGCACACAATCAGGGGGAGGGGCAGAGGGAGAAGCAGACCTCCCGCTGAGCAGGGAACCCAACATCAGGCTCGATCCCAGGATCCTGAGATCATGACCTGAGCCCAAGGCAGACACTTAACCGACTGAGTCACCCAGGTGCCCCCGAGGGATCTTCTTACCCACATTTTCGTTTTAGAGACGAAGAAACTGAGGTTCAAGGAAAGCAAGGGTCTAATTCAAGGTCATAGCATGTGTTAGGGTTGGACTCTTATTGGGGAGCTTGAGTTTTAAACTAGGGCTGTCCTCTAGCTAGTTCCCCAACTGTGGGCTTTACACTGGACATCCCTCTTTTCCAAGGGTGTGGGGGGTGAGGGTGCAGAGAAGGGAGGATAAATAAATCTAAATGATTTTCTAAAGTTAGCAAGTAATTGGGAACCTTTCTAGGGCATAGGTAATCTTAAGCTGCTGCTGGAATGGACACTGTAAAGTGACCATTGAGCCTGGTGGCTGAATTGAGTCCCATCAGGCCATTTAGGGAATGAAAAATAGGGACTCAAAAGTTATTGGGGGTGTATTATGTATTTGGTAGCCTGCTAGTGGCTTCATGTGAATTATCTCATTTAATCCTCATAGAATGCCATGAGATAGGTATAATTATACTTCCCATTCATACCCAGAGAAATTAAGGCACGGAGGGCACTCCCACCCACTAGCTTCCACCTGTGGTCCAATAAAGACGCTGCCGGTGGTCACAAGGGAGAAGGTGGATGGGTGCCCACTGGGATTCCTGGTGCTTCAGCTGTAGTCCCACATCAAAGCCAACTGGACAGCCCAGGGTTGTAGAGGACACTGTGTGGGCCAAAGCAATCTAGGTCATGTTAAAAAAACACTGGAATTGGAGCCAGAAGAATTGGCTTCAAGCTCCTCCTTTACTTCATACTAGTTGTTGGCCCTGAGTTATTTCACTTCAAGGTTCATTTTCTTAATCTGTAAAATGGGGGTAATAATTTGTATGTCTCAAGATTGCTATGAGGATCTCCTAGTGGGAGAGGGTCTAAAGTTCTTCTTTTCTCCCGCAGGTTGGAAAGAGACAACTCAAAGCCCAGAACCCTGCACGACTGAGCCACAGGGAGCTGGAGAACTTCTGCGTATATTCCTAGCTGCTGCAGCTGTTCTCTCTTATATCCCAGCATTGCTTTGGGAATCAGCTCCATAGATGACACCACATGAGTCTACAGAATGGTGCACAGTCTAGAGAGGACATGGGACTTTGTTTATAGTCTATGTCTTATTTTGAAAATGACTGCTAATAAGAGCAAGACTGTTAAATAATATCTCTCAACTTACAGACTGGATGAGAATGGGTAGACAGGTTGGGTAGTTCATAAAAGACTACAAAGCAAGTCCAGAGCCACACAGCAAATTTATCAAGTGCTATGCAAATGCAGGGTGCTGTTATTATTAGCATCAAGATCCCTTCCCCTGGTTTTCTAATGTGTTACTCATCTTTCCTCCTCTCTAATCTGGAATGACCACATTTCTAGACCCTCCCCTTGCCCAGGCCCATCTTCCAAAGAGGGAGGAAAGATAATGGCGACTCAGAGGAAGAGAAACAGCGTCCCCTCTGTGAGGAAGGACTGAGTAGCTGTAAGCAGCTGGCCTCTCCTCCAAGGGGGATGGGTCTAGGCTTTCCTTGAATACAGAGGAAAAACTCCCCCACCACATATTAAACCTTTACCTCTGGCCACTAGGTCATGAGAGAGAATGGGCAGGAGTGAGAGTAGATGGGGCAAAGCAAGCTGATCTCTGAGTGGAAAAATCACCCTGAGCCCATTGCTGTCCTGATAATTGGACAGTGAGACCAGCTTTACCTACAGTATGATGTATGACTTACAAAAACACATTATTAGAAATCTACTTGAGCTTCTTCACAAATTCTTCACAATTGAAAACCATATTCTATTTAAGTTCTGAGTCCTGATAAGCGCTCCCCACGGCATATGCTGGAGGAAGGGCTCAGCCGGCTGTGCAGCTGGGAACTGGACACTCTGCTGGGCTCCCCTCAGTCGTCAGGCCAGACTCTACCACGAGGCTGTGGGGACCAGAGTTGAGACTCCGGCTGAGCCCAGGAAGGGGGTGAGTGTGAACCAGAAGAGGTCCTACTCAGAGACTCCAACAGTGGCTATTGCATGGAGCCTGGTTCTTCAGTTGCCCCATTCTGTATTTAACATATGAATTTAATATAAAACTATGCTGTTATTCAGAGGCATTCTAAGTTTCTTTTCTGAGTTAAATTTATGTGTCCCTTCCATATTCTGTACTTTTCCTCTCTATAGCTGCCAAAGGGCACTTGTGTCCATCAATAAACACCTGTCTGTTTAATTCCTACTGGAGAGGGGTCTGGATTCTTTGCAAGCCATTGGGGTCTCCCAGCCTTGTTCACACTGGAGCAGATGATCCCAGGATCCCCAGATCCCCAGATCCCAGGCCATTCAGTCTCATGGGGGATAGCCACAGCTTGCACTTGCTCAAGCCCTGCCTGATCCCTCTCCCATGGGGGCTGTTTGGCTGGCCGGCTGGTTTCCTCCTGGAGACAAGTGTGGACAGACCACATTTTGGAGCAGGTGTCAAGGGTAAAAACCAGGAAAACATATACAAAAGGAGTCTGGGGGCTCCAAGGCACGTACTGGCAGGTCAGTGCCAGAGTCAGGAGTTTGGTGAGCAGAGGGAGCAGGAAGCGATGGGGGTTGGAACAGTTCAGATGAACACCAGAGACATGGACCATTGACCCGGGCTTTCATGCATCCTGAGTTGTGTAGATCTTGAACTGGTCAGTTATGCTTTTAGGGATGCTGTATTCTAGAGTGTAATAATGTACAGCATTATCATATTACATGTCTTCACTGAGCTTCTGTAATAATGCCTTATGAGGATGATTATCCATGCAATGACCACCCAGTGAAGAAGCAGTAGTTAAGCTTCTGCTGCGTATGAAGCACTGGTTGGTCCCCGGGAGTACTCATTACAGGACACAGAAGACATATTGGCTCCATAGGACACGTGCAGGAAAGTATGACAACAGAAGCACAACATTAAAGGACATACATGGGCTTCCAGGTGCATGTGACACAAACGTACACTACAGTATCATGAATATAAGTCAAAGGTAGTGCGACTTACAGGCAGGGAGATAGGGCTGAGCCACAGCTGTGGGGAGAGGAGAGGTACTATGGTTGTTTCCCATCCAGACCGGACAACGAGGAGAGAAGTTCTTTGGGGTAAATATGGGAAGGTTATATGGTAGAGGCATTTTAAGCACTTAAAAATATATCAAAAGAATGATACACATATATGGTTAGAAACAGAAATCTGCAGTACAAAAAAGTATGCAGCAAAAACAACAACCCAGTTTACTCCCTGGAGGCAGCCACTGATAAGTATTTCATATTTTCTTTGGAACTTTTGTATAACTATATAAGCATATAGATATACATTTCTTCTTTATCTAACTGGTAGCATGTGATACACACTGTCCTGGGCTTTGTTCTTTCCGTTCTTAGCGCTTATTCCATATTAGCACATACTAGTCTTTTTCTTTCTTTTTTTTTTTTAAAGATTTATTTATTTATTTGAGAGAGCGAGAATGAGAGAGAGAGAGAGTACATGAGAGGGGGGAGGGTTAGAGGGAGAAGCAGACTCCCTGCCGAGCAGGGAGACCGATGCGGGACTCGATCCCGGGACTCCAGGATCATGACCTGAGCCAAAGGCAGTCGCTTAACCGACTGAGCCACCCAGGCGCCCCTAGTCTTTTTCTTTCTTTCTTTCTTTCTTTTTCTTTCTCTCTCTCTCTCTCTTTCTTTCTTTCTTGCTCTTTCTTTCTTTCCTCCCCCTCCCTCCCTCCCCCCCTCCCTTCCTCCCTTCCTTCCATAAGATTTAATTTGTTTATTTGACAGAGAGAGAGAGCGCAAGCAGGGGGAATGGCAGAGGGAGAGGAAGAAGTAGGCCCCTGGGATCACCACCCAAGCCAAAGGGAGACGCTTGACCACTGAGCCACTCAGGCGCCCCTAGTCTTTCCTTTCTTTACAGAAGTGGCAGGGCTTGTTGTCACATGGGTACACTATCACACATTTAACCACATTCCTACTAAATGGACATTTAGGTTATTTCTGTCCTTTTATTTAAAAAGATACTACAGTGGACACGATTTACATAGGTCTTTGCGTCCATGTGTGAGAATATCCATTGGATTCATTTTAGCCCCTCTTTAGAAGACGGTGTGAAGGTCCAGAGTCCTTTCAACAACACTGGACCAGTCTTGGCCGAGCTCTGAGGTGGTACATCTGAGCTGAGAGGGGAAACTGTATGAGCACACAAGGAGATGGACAGAGCAGGGACAGCTTGAAGGCTGGGGACTCCAAGAAGGAGCCTGTGTCTGATCTATTAATGGGCTTGGGTAGTCACAGGGGTGGAAGGAAGCGGGAGGGGGAAACCCACGCATCTTTGAGACACTGAAGACAATTCTGAAGTGCTTCTGTCTGTAAAAGCGCAGGCCCTACACCGTCCAGCAGACTCTCCAACTACAGGGAGAGAGGCAGCAGTTGCTTTTCTCTGCAGCTGAAATTTTCATAGGTAGGGCTTTCAGGAGACTCAAGATCATCCTGTTGTGGTGGTGGCATCACCTGTGAGCCAAAAGACACACAAGCATATGGTTAATAAAGTCTGGGAGGCCCTGGTTTCCTTGGCCCTGTGCTGGTGAGAGAGGGAGGTCAGGCCAGGCTAAGACTGGTCCATGCTGTAGGTAGTCAGGTCATATGGACTGGCCTAGGGATGGAACAATCCATCAAGCTGATGGCAGGCATTTATGCAGAACCTCCTGCTGGGAAGTTGGCTAGGCTCTCTGTAAGGGAGATAGAGGGTGATTTAGTGCAGCAGGTTGAGGGAATACAAAAATGGCAATAAAAGGCCTTGCTCTCAAGAAGCTACTGTCTAATGAGCTCAGTCTCTGTCCTGGCTGGAGAAGCAAGACAAACATCTGTAGAAAGATATTCCAGGTGGTAGAGATTATGCATCAAAGTAATGGTCCAGACTTGTAGGCCTTCATGTTCCCAGGGTTCTGAGGACTCCTTGTTCACAGAAGGCCCTGAGGAGCAGGTGAGATGTGAGCTGATGCAGAGAGGAGGGGAGGCAGGGTGTCAGGAATAGCTCGGGAACAGCATAAACCTTTGAGATATCATGCAGAGACACATGTCAGAAAATAAAGGCTGAAGTAGGTTTGAGAATTTCCTGACCAAGTGGGCAATGATAGCCTCAGGGGACCCAGAATCAAGATTCGTGGTCCTAAAAATTCTGAAGGCAAGGGATAAATTCTGTCAAGACCTTGGCTGAAGAAATGCATTCATTTCCAATTCATTTCCACTTAGACTGTGAATGAGGGTGGTTGCAGGGATCTGGAGTCCTTGGGGTGGTGTGGGAGCCATGCAGGACTGACCAGACCAGAGGTGACTCAAAGCCATTCTGAAACTCAGAGTAGGGACTGATGTCCATGACTTTAAGATTGACCAGTATTGGCCCAAACACAAAGGGCCAGGTCGGAGTAGAAAGCAGCTTTGGGAATATAGTGGAAAGTACAGATGAGGTCTCAAGGCCACAGGTGAAGTACCTCAGCATAGGCGATATTTCACAAGACAGGACATGAGGTAGATGACGGTTGATGGCTGCGTATCTGCACAAAAGCTTACTGAGCAAATTCTATCCATCTTTTAAGGTGCAATCCAAATTATTTTTTTCATGAAGCCTTTCCTGTCTACCTCTGTGCGGTGGTATCTCCCACTTCCAATATCTGGAAAACCCTTGGGAACTGCACACCTAACAAGTAGTATGTAGAGCGTTTTCATTTCCCTTCTAGGTGATTGAATTGGCTCCACTCCTCCTCCACTGAAAGCCAGGTAAGACCACAGGCTTCAAGATTAAGGATAATGCCTTAGATACATCTAAAACCCCACAGCATTCAGCCCAGTTCTGGGCAAACAAAAGATGTTTAATAAGTATCTATTGATTGATTCATCAGTCACAGATAAGTAGTATAACTGAAAAACTTTGAGAGTTTTTCTTTTTTTAAAATCTTGTTTGGGGGTGCCTGGGTGGCTCAGTCGGTTAAGCATCTGACTCTTGATTTCGGCTCCGGTCATGATCTCAGGGTGGTGAAACGGAGCTCTGTGTCTGGCTCGGCGCTCAGCGGGGAGTCTGCTTAAGATTCTCCCTCTCCCTCTGCCCCTCCCTCTCTAAAATAAGTAAATAAATCTTTGAAAATATTTTGTTTGAGCATGTTAAAACAAGGAGGAAAAACAGGGAGGGAATTCTGGGAGAGATTTGAAAACAAAAGTATATATGGACCCAATGTTTTCAGGGAAGTGAAAGCAGAGCCGGCAGCTAGAATCAGGTCAAGGTTAATTGGTTAAGATTATTCAGGATTATTTTAAAACTCTTTGTGGTTCTTATTTTATATATATATATATATATATATATATATACACACACACACATATATATTTAAAGATTTTATTTATTTGAGAGAGAGAGAGCACGAGCTGGGTCAGGAGGGGCAGAGGGAGAAGGGGAGGGAGAAGAAGATTCCCCACTGAGCAGGGATCCCGACGGGGGGGCTCAATCCCAGGACTCTGAGATCATGATCTGAGCCAAAGGCAGATGCTTAACCAACTGAGCCACCCAGGCGCCCCGTATTTTTATATTTTTTAAAGATTTTATTTATTTATTTGACAGGGAGACAGAGAGAGAACACAAGTAGAGGGAGGGACAGAGAGAGAGGGAGAAGCAGGCTCCCAGCTGAGCAGGGAGCCTGATGCGGGGCTGGATCCCAGGATCCTGGGATCATGACCTGAGCCAAAGGCAGACGCTTAACCGACTGAGCCACCCAGGCACCCCTCTTTCTGGTTTTTAATCCTGAAAGTCCAACTACTGTCTGTGTTAGGCAAAATTAGCTTCTGTGAAATCTCAGCTTCTTTTGCTAGAAAATGTGGATGACAATACATTTGTAGAGGTGTTCTAGGGATCACATGAGAATATGTTTGTCAATGTTTTATGAACTTGATGTGAAAGTTAGTTATTATTATTATTATTTAATGGTAAATTCTACCTTTAAGGGATCTTTTAACATCACAATAAAACCAATATGTTGTAGTTAATAGCACATTTTCCAAAAAATCTTGACATTGGACTATTGGCTAATTTCCAATTGTTTTTGGAAATTGCCATTGAGGTGGATTAAGATTAGGGTTAGAAATAGATTTAGAAATATATATAGATCATACAGTATTTGTGTTTACAGCTTCTCATTCTGGTCAGTGTTAATAATCAGTATAAAACATTATTAAATCAATTAGAAATGTTCAGCCTTTGGCCAAACAGATGTGAATCAGAAATATTTGTTTAAGCATCTCTGTTGACCATGGAGTGTGTCCGGGGATGCATAGTGGAGAGAACCTAAGCTCCTTTGCCATGGGGATCTAAGACGTTCAGTTAAAATGGTCTGTGTAATAGTTCTTTGCTTTAGGAGCCTTGGCATACAGAGAAAATTGTTCTCACCTTCTGAGATGTCTGTACACAGCTGTAGATTGTGGCTGAACTTTCTTTCTGCTCAGGAACTGGGGTCTTTCCCTGTAACAGACCAACATCAGACTATCCATAATCACCAGATGAGAGCTTTCCAGAGTTTCACCTTCAGCCCATAGGGAGAGGGGACACCCCACCAGGTTTAGGTTTCACACAGAGGGTGGTGGCTACCTTAGTGCAGTGGGGACCTTGCTTCTGGTTGCTCACATCTCCCTCATCAATGGCCCAAGCTTGGGAGCTGAGGATTAGCTCTTTCATTCCAAGGGACCCCAAGGTTTGGTAAACATGGATAGAGCTACAATTATCTGCCCATGTGCTGCTGGTTCTGGCCCCAGTTTGGAAGGACTAGTCATCCAGGATATTGGATGGTCCTAGAAGTAGAGGAGGAGGGAAGGTGTACTGATCCAAAGAGTTCACCTGCAAGTTGAGGAACACTTGCGTATACACCGTGTTGTCCACAGACGCAGGCACCTTGCTTTCCGGAGTGACGAGATCATATTCTGCTTGCCCTTCAGATGATGAGTCAGATCCAGTGCTTTCCTGAGTGAGCAAGTCATGCTCCTGGTGTCTTCTAGCCTTGGCTCTGCCAGTCCTCTCCTGGTTCTTCTCTGTTGTTTCACTGCTCTCGGAGGTGGGGCTATGCTCTTGCTTGGCAGTCTTAGGGAAAGTGTCCAGCTTCTGACACCCTTGGGAGAGCATATTGCATAGTGGGTGGTCAGCAGTGAGTTTTGAACACATCATGCGGGCTTGGTAAAAAGTGTGCCAACCCCCACCTCCTTCTTGTTTTGTGCAAGGATCCAACCTGCTCTGACTTCTACTCCAGGTGAGGCCCAAAGAACTGGAGGAGAGGTTGTTTTCCTGTCTCCCCACAGGGGACTCCATTCCACTCTCCCTTCCTCCTTCCTTTCAAGCATTCACTCATTTCCACTTGGTAAACATTCATGGAGTGTGACATGAGATGGACTTAGCAACGCTCAGTGAGCCAAACTGGCTCTGTTGGCTAAGCCATCCTAAGTGCCATGGTGTATACTCTGGGAAAACACAAAGGTCATTAGACCTGCTCTTGAAGGAGGACACTGTCTAGTGGGGGGTCAGATCCATACAGAAATCAATGAATGCAAGCCCAGCTCTGGCGAGGGTGACATGAAAAGTGTGAGGAAAATGTGAGGACATGGTCTCTGGTTAGGAAGCAGAGAAGAGCTCATGAAAGTGGTGGGATTGAGGTGGGCCTTGATGGAGGGGTGGGATTTTGATGAGTGACAGGCTATTCTTGGTTGAAGAAGCAGCATGATTAAGGGCAGGTGTGAAACCCTTTCTTTTGGGAAAAGATGGTATTCAAAATATTTAATAGATGCAATGGACTGGGTGTAGGACAATCAGAATGGGTGTCTGTATTGAACAATTGGTTGGCACACTAGGTACATGTCTAGCTGCCTTTGGGGACACAGCAAGCAGCCCATTCTGTGTGTAGAATAATAATGGCTCACACTTACCAAGTGCCTAGTATGTATCAGACACCAGTCTAAACACTTTTCACTAATAAACTTATTCAATCTGCATGAAACCACATAAAACAAAAACTATATATATATATATATATATATATATATATATATATATATATTTTGCAGATGAGGAAACTGGAGCACATAAGGGTAAATATTTGCCTGAGTAAGTGGTAGGGTCGGGATTTGAATGTTGGAAACCTAGTCCCTGATGTTCTTTTTTTTTTTTCCTGTTGTTCTTAACTAATACTCAAAACTGCTCCCTATGGGATTTGCATAGGAAAAAAGTAGGTAAAGCATGGTCTGGTTAAATACTGAATGAGAACATAACAGTAATTACCACCTATTGAGTTCACACTGTTGGCACTGACCCACTCAGTACTCACAGCAACTCTAAGAATTGGGCGCACATATTTTACAAGGTAAGGAAACTGATGCATAGAGATTGAATTGCCCAAGATCACTAATGAGCAGAATTGAGATTCAAATACAGGACTATCTGACCTCAGAACACATACACTTGGGCCCTAGGTTTTATTGCTTTTTGAGTAACAGACAAAGGCCATGAGGAACCACTGATGGTTTTAGAGCAGTCAGTGTTGACTTGGCAAAGTGATGAGCAGAAGGGATAGAAGAGAGAAACCCTGGGGAAGGAATGGCCAGTTAGGAAACTGGTATACTATTTTAGAGAAGAATTAACAAGGAATGGGAATGGCTGTTAATGAGGACTAGTTAAATAAATTAAGGCACATCTGTAGGATGGAATAAATGGGAATCAGTCTTACATATGTTAATATTACTAGGATATTCTCTTAAGTTAAAAATGCAAGGTTCAAGAAAATGCTATAGATTGCTCCCATATGTGTAATTAAAGGAAAGGTACCTACACACACACACACACAAACACACACACATGCTCAAATATATTTAATGCCCATAAATGCATTAAAGACCCCTAAAGGATTTTGAAATGCATCTTAATTATGAAGGCCTTTTGGGGGTACCAGGAGATTGGGATTGGGAAGGAGATTAAACTGTAAACTATGTGATTATATGACTTTTCAATATAAAAACCCTATTCAATAAACAAAAGAATTGTGACATGACGAACCTCGGCAGTGACAGAAGATCTAGAGAAGAGGAGACTTTGGAGAGATGCTGGGGAGGTTAAAGAAGCAGACCTTGGGAGCTGAGGAAAGGTGCTGGGGAAGGAGGAAGAGCAGAGGTGACAGTGGTGTCCCTACTTCCTTACTCCTGTGCCCAGAGCACCAAGGAACAAGGGCACAGGCTGGGGGAGACCAGGGTCTGCCCCCCAGCTGTGAGGAGGGAGCTGATGGGAAGTTCCACACTTAGCCTCATTCCCACTTCTTGGTCCCTTTCTCTTGATTACATTTTCCCATCCGAAAAGTCTGCACTGTTGGATTACTTGAGCCGCTGGCATCCCACCCATCCCACCCATCCCACCCATCACTCCTTCTGTTCCATCTCTTTGAGGGATCTCCACCATGAGAGGTTACCTGTGTTTTTTTATAGCAGGATTGTCCCAGTGGGTGGAGTTTGGGAATTCCTTAGAACTCCAGAGCTTAGAGTTCAGGGTGGTAATTGAGGACGGAGCGATGGGAAAGGGGGGTGGTAAGATGCAGGCATCTCAGCTCACCGCACCAATACCCATCAGGACAGTTCCACTTTTGCACACTTTGTGCTATTGGGGTGTTGCACAGTATTTTGTTTGAAGAAAGCATTCCTTAGCTTTTTTTTTTTTATTCCTTAGCTTTTTTAAAAGTTGGAAAACCACTGCCTCAGTGATGTTCTTGGGTAATAGGTGTCCTAGACAGTCTCATGGGTTTTAATTTTAATTAGGTTTTAGTTTTGCTCCTACCACAGTTTCTATCATTCTATCTGGCCTTTGTTCCTCCATTCTTGGAGTGAGGAAAATAACTCCATCCTCACCGGAGGCCACATTTAAGTGATGATAATGCCCGAGGAACCTTAGAGACCCCAGAGGACAGGCTGCCTCCCCTAGCTCTGATTACCATCTTTCCTGAGTCCTTCCTGGTTGTGGTTTCTGTTCCCCAAACCACCTTCCTTCTCCAAACCACAGTACTTCTTCAACTTTAACAAGCTTATGATTCACCTTAAGATGCAGGCTAGAGCTCAGTATCTGGGGTGGTGCCCAAGATTTGCATTTCTAACAAGCTCCTGGGTGGTGCTCATGTTGTGGGTTGGCAGATCACACCAAATAAATAGCCAGGCTTTGGAGCTTCCATCTGACCCAGGGACCCCACAGCCTGTATCATTGGTGATATTACCTGGTGCGTCTGTTGGGGTTTCAGCGTGGCTGGAGTTGGAGGCTGGGTCTGAACCTGACAAACCAAGGTACAGAAGGTTTATCAATAGGTCTGTGAGGACAGAGGCGTCTGATTCTGAGTGTCAAAGGAGACAGGGAGAGATTTCCAGGGACAAAGACAAGAAAAAGGCTCTAGGGAGGAGGTGAACCCTGATGTGACTAGGAACCCATGGGACAGGGTGACCAGAGTCCTAAGGTCATCTTCAAATGAGGAGAGGGCCCTGGAGCCTCCTGTCATCCCTCTGTCCCCTCTCTGGTAGCCAATCATCAGATTTGTTTGCTGTCTTGCAGGAATTGTTCTAGGGATCCTATGTGTTCTAACCAATATGCTCTTTCTGGGAACTATTCCATTTCCCCTGCAATATGAAATTCTGAGGAAGCTGCCAATCATAATAGCTAATCCCATTGGCCACAGAGATTGGTCCAAGCAATGGTCACATGACCCAAGGCTGCGCCAATCAGAGATATTTCGAGTTGGAGGGAAACATCTTTTTTCTCTTCCTGGTGGCATATCTTAGTAGGTGTGAGTCTGGAGCTACCAATTGCTGGGTTGTGGCACACCCCACCCCCACCCTGCCCCTCAGCTCAAAGAGAAAAGTAAAGGTGAGAGATGGAGGGCTCTGGTGATTTTTGAGACTCTGGTAACATTTGTCCCTAAGGCCAGCTCCTTCCCTGTCTTTCCCACAGATTGATTATGTGAGTCTCAAAATAATAAATCACACCTCCTGCACCCTCCCCCCCTTTTAAAGGTAGTTTGAGTCAGGTTTCAAGGATTTGTAACTAAATTTAGAGTCCCAACTAACAGCCCTTCCCCCCATCACTCTGAGAAGAAATGAACTTTTGGGAGAGTGGGGGTAAGAGGGGATCATGAGAGGGCAGACAAGTCTCCAGAGGTCCCAGGGATATGGTCTAGTGCTGGCAGGTGCCAATGATCTCAGAAACCCACACGGTCTTTTTCGCTTCCAAATGCACCAGATGAAGATCCCAAAGCACAGGATGGAGGCCATCAAGGAGAGCCCAATGTAAAGCTCTGTGTTTCTCTCAGGCCCTATGAAGAGGAAATGAATGATATTAATATAAATAATGACAAGGAGATTGGAACAAACAATGGACAAAGCATAATGGCCATCCTACCTGCCTCTTAAAATCTCATGTTATTGCAGAAAATATGCCTTTTCATTCATTCATTCTACAACTATTTATTGAGCAGGCATTGTTCTGGGCTAGAAGTTATAGCAGTACTTAAGGCAGACACTGTCCTGAGGTAGAGAAATTTATGCCTTGCTCAGTGTCCAGAGTTTTAAATACCTGAACAGGATTTGAATGCAGGCTGCCTGATCCTAGGATACCCTTATCCATCACACTACACTGCTCCTCTCTGTAAATGGTGTAAGGGCAGTTCTAGGCTCGAGACAGAGTCAAGACTCCACTTAATAGGGCTCTAAATCCGTCTGCCAGCCTGACCTAGCATTGTCACCCTAGGTAAACCTTCCTTTTTTCTACTTCCTTCTAGAGCAGAACAGAGCACAGAACTCAGGGTTCTAGTCATGCTTCTGCTGTGTGACCTTGGGCAAGTCCCTTATCCTTTTTGAGTCTCAGTGTCT
The DNA here is from genome assembly GCF_054177405.1 of Leptonychotes weddellii. NCBI lineage: Eukaryota > Metazoa > Chordata > Mammalia > Carnivora > Phocidae > Leptonychotes > Leptonychotes weddellii. The sequence goes on from NC_138374.1 coordinate 134,057,135, forward strand.
TTATGTAATGGAGAATAGTAAGAGTATTTGCTGTGTAAGATTATTGTGAAGTTAATTGTGTTAAAATGCACAAGGATATAATAGTGCCTGGCATCTAGTAAGAGCCACTAGGCCTTTCTTTCTAGCTTCCACTCACAGTCTGTGTTCCTTTGTGGTCTGCATTCCTTCACCTATCAATTTCTTCTTCTTCCTTTTTTTTTTTTTTAAAGATTTTATTTATTTATTTGAGAGAGAGAGTGAGAGAGAGAAAGAGCACAAGAGGGGGGAGCGGGAGAGGGAGAAGCAGACTCCCCGCTGAGCAGGTAGCCCGATGTGGGACTCGATCCTGGGACTCCAGGATCATGACCTGAGCCGAAGGCAGTCGCTTAACCAACTGAGCCACCCAGGCGCCCCTCTTCTTTTTTTTTTTGGTAAGATTTTTTAAATTTATTTTTTGACAGAGAGAGACAGTGAGAGAGGGAACACAAGCAGGGGGAGTGGGAGAGGGAGAAGCAGGCTTCCCGCTGAGTAAGGAGTCCGATGCAGGGCTCAATCCCAGGACCCTGGGATCATGACCTGAGCCAAAGGCAGACGCTTAAGGACTGAGCCACCCAGGCGCCCCTCCTTAACCTATCAATTTCTATCAACTCATCTCCACTAACTCCTGACACTGTGCTGTCCAAGTATGGTAGCCATAAGCCATGGTATGAGCCCTTGGAATGTGGCCAGTATGACTGAAGAACTAAATTGCTTATTTTATTTGATTTTTAAAAAATTAAAATTGAAATTGAAATATGGCGATTCAATTCCTTATTGAAAAGCTGATAAGTAGGTTTGGAAAAACTTGGATATGTAAATCTATTTTTTTCAACTGTAACTTTTATGAAATCTGAATACAGATCAAGTACCTCCCATGGAAATTTGGCATCTGAATTGACATGGGCTGTTAGTGTAAAATACATACTGGATTCAAAAACTTAGTACAACATGAAATGTAAATTATCTTAAGGATATTGTATTGAATACAATCCAAAATGGTGATATTTTGGATTTAGGGGGTTAAATAAAACATATTATTAAAGTTAGTTTTACTTGTTTCTTTTGGCTTTATCTAATGTGGCTATTAGAAAGTGTAAATTAGGGGCACCTGGGTGGCTCAGTCATTAAGCGTCTGCCTTCAGCTCAGGTCATGATCCCAGGGTCCTGGGATTGAGCCCCACGTTGGGCTCCCTGCTCCGTGGGAAGCCTGCTTCTCCCTCTCCCACTCCCCCAGCTTGTGTTCCCTCTCTCACTGTGTCTCTCTGTCAAATAAATAATAAGAAAATCTTTTAAAAAAATAGAAAGTGTAAATTACATGTGTGATTCCCATTATATTTCTATTGGAATATGCTACTCTAAAGCACTCTTGCCCACACTCCCTCACTGCACTTCATAAAGAACCACTCAGAATGCAAACACTTGGACCCAAGCATCCAAGGCCCTGAGGTCTGACTGAGCAGAGATAAAGGGTAACCTGGACAGATGTTGCCGGAAAGAAACTGCTGGGAGCTGTTGCTGACAGGGTTGCTGGTGATGCATGTGAAGTTGGGATGAATTTCACCACTTGTCCAAGAGACATTGAGGTGAGGTCCCCCTTGGGACTCGAAGGTTCCTTTCGGTATGGGGGTCCATCTATATGTCACATTGTGTCCACTGTCCTCCACTGAGCATGTCAGGCTGACCCTGCAGATGCCATCCTCAGCAAGCCCAGGATGCCAGGTAATTTTTGGCTTCTTCAATCTCCCTGTGTGAGGAGAAAGACAGACCTAATGCAGAGTGAGGTCTGCCTGCTGGGCAGTCACCACGTCTTCACTCAACCAGAATACACTCATGAAGTTGTGTGTTGACACTGCATTAGGGCTGAGAAAGTGCCTCCAGAAGTCACAGACATTTTGGAGTGCACCTGGCCTTTCTCTTGGTAGTCATGAAATCTCAGACATATCACTTCACCTCTTTGGGCGTTTGATGCTCAGATGTTAAATAGAGGAGTTAATGAAAACTGGAAAAAAAGATACCACATCACTCTATACAGTACCTTGTGAAGAACTAGCAAACCCATCGACACAGGTAAGTACAATGTCCCATGTGCTTTGAAGACTCTTGAAGACTTACATGTTGATGTTCCATCATCTAAGTTTTTTATCCAGGAGATAAAGTGTAAAGAAGGTGAGTGCAGTGCTGACATAGAGTTAGTGCTCAATAAATATTAGCAATTTTAAAAGAAATATAACATTGGCTCCAATTGTTCCCAGTTTATTATTATTTTTACTTAATCTTCTTGCCTTTTTTTTAATATTTGAGTCACAGTATGCTATAGATGTGGACTAGCTGACTTCCAGCATATTTTAATGGGACCACGCACAGTGATTCTTCACAGATACTTAGACACCAGCAAACCCAGACAGGGGATGTGATGACCATGTCTGGATGGTACAGGTGAAGGAGCTGGCAAATGTAAGCCCAACTGTCAAGACAAGCTTCTGCGAGGCCAAAGCCTGAGGAGAAGACTGCAAGTTCTGTCCCTCACACTCGGGAGAGCCAAGCAACCGTCCCTCGTGGAGGTCATAGGGTCTTTGGACACTAAAGCCTTTCTCCTCAGTCTTCTCTGAGTCCACTCCAGCCAGCTGTGCCCTTATATTCTATAAAAATGCGGGTTGAAGAGTTCTGAGACCCACCTGACAAGCAATGCAGGAGGACAGGAGCAAGTACTGAAGGTTGGGTGGTGGAGATTAACTGGAAACTTAGTAAAAGGGGGACCTTGGCAGGTAGATTTTGCCCAGCTGCTGGCTGGAGATTTTTCTTCCTGTGAGTTGACTGGTCTGGACTCAATAGGTGTCCTAGTGATCTGAGGCATTTTGGTAGGAAGAGAGGCTCGAGGGAGGAGGGAGGCAGGGAAAGCAGCAAAGAAGAGAAACATCTCAGGGAAGGAATCTAATGATGAGTGCTCTGCTCAGAAACTCACCGTAGACGAGCAGGGTGATGTGTTTTGTGCTGATGACTCCGGAGGCCTTTGAGCACACATAGGCATAGTAGTGGCCGGCATTCTCCATCTTTAGCTGGCCAATCATCAGGGAGTAATCTTGGCTAGAGTTCTTGTTGGGATCCCTGAACTTAATGAATGGATCAGCTGTTGCTGCTTCTTTCTGCTCTTTGCTGATAATAGATGTGTTAAACATCCAGATGACGTTCTCTCCGGAGTGACTGGCCGAGAGTGTTAGGGGCAGGGTGACTGACTCCCCCAGGATCCCCACCACCATCTCCCCCATTGACTCTCCTCTGGAGGCTCCTGGATCTGCAGTCAGAGATGAAACATTGCGGCTTCAGTCATTGGCTCTCTTCTCTTAACCCTCAGCCTGCCTGAAGGAGATGGAAGCCCCATAGGCTCTCTTGCCCACATCTCCTTTCCCTTCCTCTGATGAGGCATCCCATGAACACGTGTCATATGCACCTGGCTCTGCCTTTTGCATACTCAGGCCTCTCTTGCCCTCCCTGTCCTTCTGAGGAGACCTCAAACAAAGAACAAACTAGATCTCTTCATCCATATTCTCTTCCCTTCCCTTGCTCTACCCTTAGAGTTTCACAGTTCCCTGGGAGTTCCCAAGTGCCCTGCCAGTCTCTTTCAGGTCCCGGAGGGTAGAGAACAAGAGTTCTTCAAGCCTGTCTTCTTCCCCACTCCACCTGTGTCCTGCCAGAACCCTGGCGGTTTAAACTTCACAGCTGCTCAGACCATTTCTGGAATCCCCTGGAGGGCCTAAGTGGAGCCCATACCTGTACAGAACTGCCGGGCATGGACAGGGCTGGAGGTGTTCTGGCTGACTGGGTTCCTGGCTGTGCAGGTATATGGCAGGTCTGGGTCACACAGCCTCCAGTGGATGATGAAAGTGGAGCCCTCATGGGATTCAGACGCTTGGGCGTCCCTCAGGGTCCAGCTGTACAGAACACTTGTCCCTGCCCTCTCCACAAAGCAAATCAAGGTAATGTTACAGGAGCCACTATCAGACATGTTCACAGACTTCATGATGACTTGAGGCTCCGGCACCTGCTCTGTAGGGACAACAGCAATGAGGAGATTACTCAGATCCTTGCTGCAGCAGGAAAGGGCTGGGAGAAGGTGGTGATGATAGAAGACCTAGGGATAGAAGGAAGAAGCCAGAATACCTGTTCCAGGGGAAGTTTTCTCTTAGCTTCCCACTGCAGCCTAGACCGAGTGCCTCTCTTCTACACTTCCATAAATCCTGTATAGGTGTTATCTCCGTGACTCAACATGACACTAGTGTGATTACTCCTCTCTCCCCACATGAGTATATGAACTACTTGAGGACAGGGCCAATGCCTGTGCCTGAATATCTAACACCTGAATGGCCCATAAAAGTCTCTCTTGAGTGTTTGGTGAATAAATAGATAAATGAGGCAGCCCCAAACACTGTGGAACAGGGAGCTCTGCCTCTAGAATTTGAGTTGCTTTTGCCTTTTAGTCTGAATTTATGACCGTTGTGCTTCCAGACCTTCTTCCTGATCCTTTCCTTTCCCTTTGTTCCATTTCCTCTAACCACAGCGTGTGTGTGTGTGTGTTTAAGTTTGCTTTTTTGGAGGAATTGGAAATACATAAATTGAAAAGATACAAAAAAGTGTACATAATTAAAAAAGCAAGCTTTCTTGTCTCCAGCTACCTATTTCCTCTCCCCAGGAATTACTGTTATGAATTTCTTATTGATCTTTCTAGAAATATTCTAGGTATAGAGACATATATGATAGTATACTATATTTATACTGTCCTGAACCCTCTAAAATTTAATAATACATTGGATTTCTGGCGACGATGGCAGAGTAGAAGAACCCTAAGCTCACTTGTCCCATGGATACAACTAGATAACACCCACATCAATGTAAATAACCCAGAAAATGACCTGAAGACTGCCAGAACAAATGCTCCACAGCTAAACATATAGAAGAGGTCACATCAAAGAGGGTAGGAAAGGCAGAGATGCAGCTGGGAGCTAAATGGACCCATAGGACTGTCCATGGGAGGGAGGGATGGTGTGGGTGCAGAGGAGGGACAGAAACAGACTCTCACGCAGGGAAGATGAATCCCCATAACATTTGGTTTTGAAAAACCAGAGGGGCCTAATTTCATGAGTTCTTATAATCAGCGGGGCTTAACACCTGGAACTTTAAAATTCAGCTGGCTGGGCTCTGGGAGGGGGAGAGGAAACTGAATCCCTGCCCTTAAAGAGGCAGCACAACAAACAGCATAGAAGCAGCAGTTTGAAAAACACCTGGAATATATGGGAAGGAGATTTGTTTACTAATCTCAGAGCATGTGCTGGAGGGGCAGAGATCATTGGGAGACTTCTCCAGGAACAAAGGAGTTGAAGGACATCATTTCCCTCCCCTGCCCCCCCACCCCAGCCTAGACACATGGATACCTGTGGGAACTAGTGTAGTGCCAACTCAATACCTAACTTGCTAATAGCACCCTCGACCCCCACATTTTCCTGTAGACATGCCCCTTACAGTCATGCCTCCATTCCAGGTCCCCTCCCACAGCAGACCTGCACACACCTTGCTAACACCAGATACCCTGCCCTCCACCCACCCCCCACTTCTGCAGATCTGCCCCCTCCAACCCAGCTTGCCTGGGTCCCATTTGCTATAGGTCCTCTCCTGCAGCCCACTGGCGCAAACCTTGATAACACTGCCCAGCTTGCCCCTGAGTTCTCCTGTGGTCCTGCCCCCTCCAATGCGCCCTGGCCAAAGCCCACCCAAAGTGGTGCCACAAACCTGGCAGTGTGCAAGGAGTGCCAGCAGGGGCCAGCACCACTCCAAAGTGATTCCTGTTCCAGGGAGAAGGGAAGATAATCACACACACACACACACACACACACACACACACACGAGTCCAACTGTTGCCCTAGCAATGGGCTAAGGGCAGACATCTGGTCTGAATGCAGGTCTTGCCCACCAATGAAAGCTTCTCAGGGAACAAAACAAGGAAAGCACCCTGTATTCAGTGCTATTGCATCTCTGGCAAATGCCTGGTCTGACTCAACTCAAGCCCAGGCAGCCCTAGACTGGCCCACTAATAACACAAGGACCAAACCCTGCCCACAACAAGCAAGGATGTCATTGCAGATGACTCGACTGAAGGCAAAATTGTCTCAGCCACACCAGTAGGGCATACACAACACATATAAGAGACACCCCTAGAGCTCCAATTTCTGGTGAATGGGAACATTGCACTTCAGGGCACTCCAGGACCTCTTCTTTATAAGGCCACTACTTTCAAGAGCATGAGACACAACTGACTTTCCTACCACATATAAACAGACACAGATGGGAGGGATGGGGTGGCTGGTGATGGACATTGGGGAGGGTATGTGCTATGTGAACACTGTGAATTATATAAAACTGATGAATCACAGACCTTACCCCTGAAACAAATAGTACATTATATGTTAATAAAAAAAAATAAACAGACACAGAGAATTAGACAAAATGAGGAGAAAGAGGAATATGTCCCAGATGAAAGAACAGGACAGACTCATGGCAACAGAGATAAAAGAAACTGAGATAAGTAATATGCCGGATGGAGAATTTCAAGTAATGGTCATAAAGATACTCACTGGACTTGAGAAGAGTGGAGGACCTCAGTGAGACCTTTAAAAAAGAAATAGAAAACATAAAAAAGAACCAAGCAGAGAAGAAGAACTCAATAACTGAAATTAAAAATACTTGGATGGCACAGTCAGTTAAACATCCGACTCTTGCTTTCAGCTCAGGTTGTGATCTCAGGGTCGTGAGAGTGAGCCCCACTTTGGGCTCCATGCTCAGCATGGAGTCTGCTTGAGATTCTTCTTCCTCTGCCCCTCTCACTCATGATCTCTCTCTCTAAAATAAATAAATAAATCTTAAAAAAAAATACACAGATGGAATAAAAAGTAGACTAGGAGAAGCAGGTGAATGAATCAGTGATCTACAGGACAGAGTAATGGAAAGCAATCAAGCTGAATGGGAGAGAGGGAAAAAAAAAAAACTGAAAATAGACTTAGGGAATTCAGCAACACCATCAAGTGTAATAACATACTCAATGTAGTGATTCCAGAAGGAGAAGAGAGAGAAAGGGGAGCAGAAAATTCATTTGAAGAAATAATAGTTGAAAACTTACTGAATCTGAGGAAGGAGACAGAAATCCAGATCTAGGAGGCACAGAGAGCCCCCAAAAGTCAACCCAAGAAGGTTCGCACCAAAACACATAGTAATTAAAATGGCTAAAAGTAGTGATAAAGAATTTTAAAAGCAGCAAGAGAAAACAGTTACATACAAGGAAGATCCCATAATGCTATGAGCTAATTTTTTAGCAGAAACTTTGTAGGCCAGAAGGGTGTGTCATGATATATTCAAAATGCTGAAAGGAAAAAACCTGCAACCAAGAATATTCTATCCAGCAAGAGCTACCATTTAGAATAGAAGGAGAGACAAAGAGTTTCCCAGACAAAAGTTAAAGGAATTCATGACTACTAAACCAGCCCTATAAGAAATGTTAAAGGGGCCTCTTTGAGTGGAAAGGAAAGATCAGAAGTGGGAGTAAGAAAAGTAGGAAGCACAAAAGCAGTAAAAATAAGTTTATCTATAGAAATCAATCAAAGGATTCACTAAAAGGATATAAAGTATGACACCATATACTTAAACTGTGGGAGGGAGAGGAGTAAAAAATGTGTTCAAATTTAAGTGACCATCAACTTAATATAGACTGCTATATGGAGAAGATGTTATATAGAAACCTATAATGGCAAGCACAAATCAAAACTAGTAATAGATATGCAAAAAATAAATGGAACAGAATCTAAGCATATCACTAAAGAAAGCCAACAAACCATAATACAAGAGAGCAAGAAAAGAAACAGAGAATAACTACAAAAATAACCATAAACAAGTAACAAAATGGCAATAAGTACATACCTATCAATAATTATTTTGAATGTAAATGGACTGAAAGCTCCAATCAAAAGACATAGGATGACAGAATGGATAAAAAAGCAAGACCTATCTATGTGCTGCCTCCAAGAGCCTCATTTCAGACCTAAAGACACATGCAGATTGAAAGTGAAGGGATGGAAAAGAATTTATTATGCTAGTGGAAATGAAAAGAAAGCTGGGGATGCAATACTTGTATTGGACAAAATAGACTTTAAAACAAAGACTGTAACAAGAGACAAAAAAGGACACTATATAATCATAAAGGGTACAATCCAACAAGAAGATATAACAATTGTAAATATTTATGCACCCAACATAGGAGTACCCAAATACACAAAACAGCTAATGACAAATGAAAAGGAAGTAATTGATAGTAATACAATAGTAGATAACCTACCATACGATAGTACAATACCCCACTTGCATCAATGGATAGATAATCCAAACAGAAAAGCAACAAGGAAACAAATGACTTTGGATGACACATTGGACCAGATGAATCTAACAGATATATTCAGAACATTTCATCCTAAAACAGTACAATACACATTCTTTTAAAGTGCACATGGAACATTCTTCAGAGTAGGTCACATACTAGGCCACTAAACAAGTCTCAACGAGTTCAAAAAGATCAAAGTCGTACCATGCATCGTTTCTGACAACAACACTATGAAACTAGAAATCAATCACAAGAAAAAATTTGGGAAGAACACAAATACATGGAAGTTAAATAACATGCTACTAAACAATGAGTGGGTCAACCAAGAAGTCAAAGAAGAAATAAAAAAATACATGGAGACAAATAAAAATGAAAACACAGTGGTCCAAAATCTTTGGGATGCAGCAAAAGCTGGTCTAAGAAGGAAGTTTAGAGCAATATAGGCCTACCTCAAGAAGCAAAAAAAATCTCAAATACACAACCTAACTTTATGCCTAAAGGAGCTATTAAAAGAAGAACAAACAAAACCCGAAACTAGTAGAAGGAAGGAAATAATCTATATTAGAGCAGAAATAAATGAAATAGAAGCTAAAAAAACAACAGAACAGATCAATGAAGCCAGGAACCGGTTCTTTGAAAAGATCAACAGGGGTGCCTGGTGACTCAGTCAGTTAAGTGTCTGCCCCCGATCCTGGGGTCCTGGGATCAATCCCCACATCAGGCTCCCTGCTCAGCAGGGGGCTTACTTCTCCCTCTCCCTCTGCTGCTCCCCCTGCTTGTGTTCTCTCTCTCTCAAATAACTAAGTAAAATCTTTTTTTTTTTTTAAAAGATTTTATTTATTTATTTGACAGAAACAGAGACAGCGAGAGCAGGAACACAAGCAGGGGGAGTGGGAGAGGGAGAAGCAGGCCTCCCGCCGAGCAGGGAGCCCGATGTGGGACTCGATCCCAGGACCCTGGGATCATGA
>NC_138374.1:134067036-134119258 GCF_054177405.1 Leptonychotes weddellii
CCTGCTCTCGCTCTCTCTCTCTCTGTCAAATAAATAAATAAAATCTTTAAAGAAAAAAAAAAAAGAAAAGATCAACAACATTGATAAACCTTTAGCCAGTATGGGGGTGGGGCAGGGAAGGGGAGAGAAAGAGATACATAGATAGAGAGACTCAAATAAATAAAATCAGAAACAAAAGAGGAGAAATAACAACTCACACCACAGAAATACAAAGGATTATAAGAGAATATTATGAAAAATTATATGCAAACAAATTGGATAATCTAGAAGAGATGGATGAATTCCTAGAAACATATAACCTCCCAAAACTGAATCATAAAGAAATAGAAAACAGGAACAGACTGATTACCAACAATGAAATAGAATCAATAATAAAAAAACTCTCCCAAAATAAAAGTCCAGCACCAGACAGCTTCATAGTTGAATTCTACCAGTTAAAGAAGAATTAATGCCTATTATTCTCAAACTATTCCAAAAAATAAAAGAGGAAAGAAAGCTTGCAAATTCATTCTATGAGGCCAGCATCACTCTGATTCCAAAACCAGATAAAGACACTACAAAAAAAAAAAAAAAAGAAAGAAAAGAAAAAGAAAAAAGAAAACTACAGGCCAATATTTCTGATGAACATAGATGCAAAATCCTCAACAAAATATTAGCAGACTGAGTCCAACAATACATTTAACAAATCATTCACCACGATCGATTGGGATTTATTCCTGGGATGCAAAGGTGGTTCACAAATCAATCAACATGGTACACTACATCAACAAGAGGAATGATAAAAACCATTTGATCATTTAAATAGCTACAGAAAAAGCATTTGGCAAACTACAACATCCATTCATTATAAAAATCCTCAACAAAGTAGGTTTAGAGGGAACATACCTCAACATAGTAAAGGCCATATATAAAAAACCCACAGCTAACATTTTACTCAGTGGTGAATAACTGAGAGCTTCCTGCCTAAGGTCAGGAACAAGACAAGGATGTCCACTCTCACCACGTTTATTCAACATAGTACTGGGTGTCCTAGCCATAGCAATCAGACAACAAAAAGAGATAAAAGACATCCAAATTGGTAACAAAGAAGTAAAATTTTCACTATTTGCAGATGACATGATACTATGTATAGAAAACCCTAAAGATTCTACCAAAAAACTACTAGAACTGATAAATGAATTCAGTAAGGTTGCAGAATTCAAAATCAATACATAGAAATCCATTGTATTTCTATACACTAATAATGAAGAAGCAGAAAGAGAAATTAAGAAAACAATCTCATTTACAATTGCACCAAAAATAATGAAATACTCAGAAATAAATTTAACCAAGGAGGTGAAAGACCTGTACTCTGAAAACTGTAAAACACTGATGAAGGAAATTGAAGATGACCTAAATAAATGGAAAGATATTCCACGCTCATGGATTAGAAGAACAAATATTATTAAAATGTCCACGTAACCCAAAGCAATCTACAGATTTAATGCAATCCCTATCAAAATACCAAAAACATTTTTCACAGAACTAGAACAAACAATCCTAAAATTTGTAGGGAACCACACAAGAACCTGAATAGCCAAAGCAATCTTGAAAAAGAAGAACAAAACTGGAGTTATCCTGATACCAGATTTCAAGATATGCTACAAAACTGAAGTAATCAAAGCAGTATGGTTTGGCACCAAAATGGACACATAGATAAATGGAACAGAATAGAGAGCCCAAAAATAAACCCATGATTACATGGTCAATTAATCTTTGACAAAGGAAGCAAGAATATGCAATGGGAAAAAGACAGTCAACAGATGGTGTTAAGAAAACTGGAAAGCTACATGCAAAAGAAAGAAATTGAACCACTTTCTTACACCATATACAAAAATAAACTCAAAATGGACTAAGGACCTAAATGTGAGACTTGAAACCACAAAAATCCTAGAAGAGAGCACAGGCAGTAATTTCTCTAACTTAGCTATAGCAACATTTTTATAGATATGTCTCCTGAGGCAAGGGCAACAAAAGCAAAAATAAACTGTTGGGACTACATCAAAATAAAAAGCTTCTGCACATCAAAAGAAACAATCAACAAAACTAAAAGACAACCTACTGAATGGGAGAAGATATTTGTAAATGACATATTTGATAAAGGGTTAGTATCCAAAATATATAAAGAACTTATACAACTCAACACCCCCAAAATAAATAATCTAATTAAAAAGGGGCAGAAAACATGAACATTTTCCCAAAGAAGACATCCAGATGGCCAACAGACGCATGAAAAGATGCTCATAATCACTAATCATCAAGGAAATGCAAATCAAAACCACAGTGAGATATCATCTCATACCTGTCAGAATGGCTAAAATAAAAAACACAAGAAACAGCAAGTGTTAGCAAGGACATGGAGAAAAAGGAACTCTCGTGCACTGTTGGTGGGAATGCAAATTAGTGCAGCCACTGTGGAAACAGTATGGAGGTTCCTCAAAAAGTTAAAAATAGAACTAACATATGATCCAGTAATTCCAGTATGGGGTATTTACCCAAAGAATATGAAAACACTAATTTGAAAAGATATATGCACCCTTGTGTTTATAACAGCATTATTTACAATAGCTAAATTACAGAAGCAGCCCAAGTGTCTATTGATAGATGAATGGATAAAGAAGATATGGTGTATATATATGAATATTAGTCAGCCATAAGAAGGAATGAAATCTTATAATTTGTAACAACATGGATGGTCCTAGAGAATATTTTGCTAAGTGAAATAAGTCAGTCAGAGAAAGACAAAAGCCATATGATTTCACTCATATGTGGGATTTAAGAAACAAAATGAACAAAGGAAAAAAAGACAAACCAAAAAACAGATTCTTAACTACAGAGAACACACTGATGGTTGCCAGAGGGTGGGTAGGGGATGGGTGAACTAAGTGAAGGGGATTAAGAGTACACTTCTCATGATGAGCACCAGGTGATGTATGGAAGGGTTGAATCACCATATTGTACACCTGAAACTAATATAACACTGTATGTTAACTATGCTGGAATTTTTAAAAAGTTAACAATATATGTTGGAAATTGTTGTATGTCGGTACATATTGAGCTCATTCATTCTATTTCTATTCGCTGCATATAATTCCATTTCTTTAACATATGCAGAGCACTCAACAAATCAATAAAAAAGGTCAAATTATCTGAAAGAAATGTGCTGCCAATGGCTGAATTGTGTCTTCCCAAAGTTCATATCTTGAAGCCCTAATTCCCAGTACCTCAGAACATGATTTTATTTGGATATAGGACTACATTTGGAGATAGAGGTCATTAAGTTAAATGAGGTCATTAGAATGGTCTAATCCAAAATGACTGGTGTCTTTATAAGAAGAGGAGATTAGGAGACAGATGACAAAAACAGAAGGACGACCATATGAGGGCATATCAAAAAGATGACTATTTGCAAGCCTAATAGCAAGGTCTCAGAAGAAACTCAACCTGCTGACAGCTTGATCTTGGACTTCCACCCTCCAGAACTGTGAAAATAAGTTTCCATGGTTTAAACCACCCAGTCTGTGGTATTTTGTTATGGCAACCCTAGCAAGCTAGTACAGATGGGTAAAGGATATTAAAAGAGTTGCAGAAAAGAAATACAAATGGCTCGGGGCGCCTGGGTGGCTCAGTCGTTGGGCGTCTGCCTTCGGCTCAGGTCATGATCCCTGGGTCCTGGGATCGAGCCCCGCATTGGGCTCTCTGCTCGGCGGGGAGCCTGCTTCTCCCTCTCCCACTCTGCCTGCTTGTGTTCCCTCTCTCACTGTCTCTCTCTGTCGGATAAATAAATAAAATCTTTAAAAAAAAAAAATACAAATGGCTCTTAAAAGTATTTTGGCTGTGTTTTCACTCTGACATCTGTATTTATGGAACTGGGGGAAAAGGACCAACATGGTAGTCCTATTTGTCTTAGAGAGATAAACACCTAGGGAGAAAAAAATCTGCTTTTAAAAATAAAAGATCAGGGGCGCCTGGGTGGCTCAGTCGGTTAAGCGACTGCCTTCGGCTCGGGTCATGATCCTGGAGTCCTGCATCGGGCTCCCTGCTCGGTGGGGAACCTGCTTCTCCCTCTGACCCTCCCCCCTCTCATGAGCTCTCTCTCTCTCTCATTCTGTCTCAAATAAATAAATAAAAAAATCTTAAAAAAAAATATTTTAAAAATAAAAGATCAGGGGCACCTGGGTGGCTCAGTCAGTTAAGCCTCTGCCTTTGCCTCAGGTCATGATATCAGGGTCCTGGGATTGAACCCCACTTCCAGCTTCATGCTCAGTAGGGAGTCTGCTTGTCCCTCTCCCTCTGTCCCTCTCCCCTGGTCATGCTCTCTCTCTCTCTCTCACTTTCCCAAACAAACAAACAAACAAATCTTAAAAAACAAATAAAAGATCAGGTGTTCCTGGGTGGCTTAGTCGGTTGAGCACCCAGCTCTTGATTTCAGCTCAGGTCATGATCTGGGGTCATAAGATTGAGCCCGGTGGAGTCTGTTTCAGATTCTCTCTCTCCCTTTGCCTGCCTCCTCTCAAAATAAATACATAAAATCTTAAATAAATAAATAAATAAATGATAAAAACCCACAGAAGCTCTCTGGAACTCACCATAGACATGCAACATAAATTCCTTGTCAGTGGTGAATGTAGAAGTCTTACGGTTTATCTGGGCTTTGTAGGATCCTGCATCTTCCAAAGTCAGGTTGCTGAGAGACAAGGAGAAACTGTTCCAGCTGATGGTTAGTCGGTCCTGGTAGCTTTTGACCATAAAGAAAATCTTTCCTTCTGCAGTTGCTAAAGCAAGAGCACCTCGGGGACCATTCCAGGTGACGTGCTCAAACTCTGTGTCTACTGAAATGTTCAGGGGGAAAGTTACCGAACGCCCTAGAATCCCAGGCACCACTGTTGGGGTTGAGTCCTTTCCAGAGGCTCCTAGCCCTGCAGAGACAGAAGAGGGACTTGGAGGAGCAGCTGGACTCCTCAGCCTTCATTCACTCATTCATTCATTCATTCATTCAATAAAAACATATTGGAAATAAATGTCAGGGGTTGAGAAATGAAATGGAATTCCTGCCCTACTCCCTCCAGGCTTGTTGCCCAGCAGAATCATTCATTCATTCCCTCACTTACAAAACACTCTATCCCATAAGCGCATCTACAATAATCAGTAAAACAGACTTTCTGGGTTTCTGTCCCAATGAGGAAATTAGCCTGGTGGCTTTGGGTGACTTTTTGAATTTCCCTGAGAATCAGTTTACTCATCTATAAAACAGAAATGTTCATACCTATACTATCTTCCTTTAGGGATATGGTAGAGATTGAATAAAAATAGATTGCTGTAAATCATAAAGAAACAAAAGAAGTAAAAAAGGAGCATCTTGTAAAAAATGAGATGGGTTGATGGATGGCTAGTAGGGTGGATAGATGGACAGGTGTGTGAGAAGGGAAGTGAAGTGAAAGTAATGGTAGAGCCAGGGTGGGAAGCACATGCGTGTTAGTGCAAAATTCTTTCAAGTTTTCTCTGTGTTCAAAAATTTTCATAATAAAATGTCGGCCACAAAAGGAGCATTTCTCATCTCTATCTCAGTCTTCCTTTTCCTCATTGTCCAGGGGATCTCAGACTGGCTTTGCCTTGGCCAAGGAAATCTGGTCTGTCCTTAGGAACAAGGTTTGGGGTTGGGAATAGTGAAGTAGCATGGATTCCGCTCCTGATTTCCTCATCTCAGGAAAGACCAAGATCCCTGATAAACATTGTTACCATGGCTTCCACAGGCCCAGGATCAGTCGAGGCAGCTCATTTGCTTGCAGGGGCCCTGTGAGTGTCTGCTGGGTGACCCCAGCCTGGATTCCCAGATTCAAGGACTTCTGAGGCTCTGGAGAGTCCTCTGAAAATTCCAAATCAAATCAGATGGGTTCAGGACCCAGATTACTCCAGGAATCTGGGTGGAAAAGTAAGTAGAAAATGTTAGAGAAGGGCGCCTGGGTGGCTCAGTCTGTGAAGCGTCTGCCATCAGCTCAGGTCATGATCCCGGGGTCCTGGGATTGAGCCCCACATCGGGCTCCCTGCTCCACGGGAAGCCTGCTTCTCCCTCTCCCAGTCCCCCTGTTTGTGTTCCCTCTCTCACTGTGTCTCTCTCTCTGTCAAATAAATAAATAAAATCTTTACAAAAAAAAGAAAATGTTAGAGAGAGAGGAAAAGCTGAAGCACAGCCTGGAGGGATGGAAAGAGGCTGAGGTGTGCTCTGAAGGCCCAGAGGGTACAGAGTTATGCAGACACATAGAAGAGACACCTAGATTGGTGCAGACTGGTGCAGAGCCAGGGACTGGGGGATGATTCTCTAGCCATATCGGTCAAGAACTTGGACCTTGTAGAGAGGCAGCTAGGAGGACGCAGGGCTAGGGACCTTGGACAAGCTAGGCTAGGTCAGTTCAGGGGGATTTTGGGGGCAGTCAGAAAGCAGAAACTGGGTTGGTGCGATGCTGGTTTGAAGCTACCTGAAAGAGAGATCTTCCCATCTGGAAGATACTGTTTGTGATTGCTATGACATATTAGTACTTTGTAGAAATTACCTCATTCAATCCTCAAAGTTACCTGAAAATTAGCTCCTGTTTACAGATGAGGAGCTAAAATTTTGAGAGTTTTAGCCACTTGCTGAGATGACGGGGTTGGTCAGCTGCAGAGCCCAGATTCCATGTACATGATGCCCCAGAATGTGGAGGCCAAGAGCTTTGACACCCTCCATCCTAGGACCCCAGAAGGTCCTGAGTCTTGGCTGAGCACTTACAACTGCACCCATCTCTCCTCACATCAAAGATAAGCAAAGGCACACAGACTGTCAGCAATGGGAGTGGTATGTGGTTCATATGGGTCAAATCCTGTTATTGTTGCAGTAAACAATGCTACATGACTCCCAGTATAGTGACAGGAGTCCCAGGTATCAGCCATCTTATTTTGAACTACGCCATTTGGCAAATAATAAGAGTGTTCAATGATTGTGATAACTGAATTTGGCTTCCCCGCCTTTAGTAGTTTCCAAATAATGCACTTAGTGATTATTATAACAATCAGCTTCCACCAACTATGTGCCAAGTGCTTGCTTACAGATATCGTTTTTAATCTATAAGAGAGTCTTGCATGATACATCTTACTAATCACATTCTACATTTAAGAAACAGAGGCTCACACAGCTAGGAAATAATGGAGCAAAGATTGAATTTCAAATGTTTCTGGTACTTGTAGGGGCAAAGGACAGGCTGCTCCAAGGTGGGCCACTTGGGCATGAAGATTATTCTGAGCTGAAGGCAATCGAGACCCTGTGGGCTCAAGAGAAACTTTTGCCCCTCCCTTAACTACATAGAAGAATCTAAATTGGGGGTCTTTCCCAGAATAAGGGTTACTAGCAGAGGTGAATTTTATCTGAGTGGCCCATCTGCATGGCAGGGGAAACACCTAATTACCAAACATCTGCTCTTCTCTGCATTGCCCTGTGAACTACATTCCTTCCCTCTGAAGTCCCAGACCCCTTGCCCCCTTCTCCTTAGTTTGGATGACATAAATACCTCATTTTGCCTGATGGTCTTTGAAATGTCCACATCTGTGTGGATTCTCCATATATATGCTATTAAATTTGATTTTTTCCTGTTAATCTGTCTTATGTCAATTTGATTCTTAGTCCAGCTAAAAGGACCTTGAAGGGGACAGGAATTCTTGCTCCCCAAAACGGGGACAGGACATTCTTGCTCCTTGACATACTGAAGTGGAAGGACTTTTCACCCTACTGCCTCCTAAGTTCCTGAAACCACTCCTTGGAGACACAAAAGCATCAAAGAAACTCCCTGCTAGGGGCGCCTGGGTGGCTCAGTCAGTTAAGCGGCAGCCTTCAGCTCATGATTCCAGAGTCCTGGGATCAAGCCCCGCATTGGGCTCCCTGCTCAGTGGGGAGTTTGCTTCTCCCTCTGACCCCGCCCCACTCTTGTGCTCTCTCTCTCTCTTTCTCAAATAAATAAATAAAATCTTAAAAAAAAAAAAAAAACTCCCTGCTAGACAAAAACAGTGAAGTTTGAGGTCATCCCCAATTGGTGGAGTTAGACAGAGGGAGATGCCTCTTTGCCTTGAAATTTACTTATTGGTCATCTGAAGCTTGGGTGACATTAGATTGGTGAACTTCAGGTTGATCCAACACAACCAGGAAGCACCCCAAGAGTTGGGTATGGATATAAGGAGCCATGATGCTTGTAATGTTTCTATGGTGAGCAAAGATGAGATGCTCATCACTTGGCGTTTCTTAGCAGGAAAATGTCAGAGTGAGAGGAACATAGTCTGAGCCCGGAGTTACTTGAGACGGGGGCTAGAATGTCACCTACTCATGGTGAATGACTGTGCATATGCACACACACACACAGAGGACTACGGTGGAGCCCGCAGAAGAATTACCACAAGGAGAGGAGTCTCCTGATTTTACCAATAAGAACCCCAGCAAACAAAGTGACCAGCCCCAGAGGGACACCACTAGCAAGCGGTGGTGGCCATAACGGGGACTTACCCATGAGCAGGAAGAGGAGACGGGTCCAGAGAAAGGAAGAGGGTATGTGTGGCTTGGTCTTCTGCGGTTTACTGGAGAAGGGCCGTAGAGCCCAGTCATCTGGGTGTCGCGCTGGGCCTGCCATGATGAGGAAGCACTTACCACAGACTCTCGGCTTGTGCGCCTGTGCGTCTCAGGGAGCCTTGTTTGTATCCGGCACCACAGACTCCTCCCACTTGTTCGGGCTGGGGAAGGGGTCCCGAGATCAAGAGTCACTTGCTCTACCGACTGAGCCAGCCAGGTGCCCCTGTAGTCGCCTCTTCTCAGTGTGGGGTGGGTATCCTGGCTTGCTGCTGCTGAGTAGAATGTGCTGCTTGCTGCTTCTGAGGTTAGGTGACAAAAGTTTGTGTCTTCCATCTCCGTGTCTCTCTCTCCCCCTCCCCCAGCTCCTTTTGCCAGGAGCCGGGTATTGTGTTGTGAGCTAAAGGCTTCGAGGCAAGGAGCCAGGGAGACTGCCAGCCCAAACCCAGCAAGGAGCTGATGTCTCCGTCAACGGCTGATGAGGACTTGAGGCTGCCGAGAGCCCCCGGTGAGACTGCAACTGCCTGCCCGGGGAGGTTGGCAACCCTGCCCACGCCTTGACGGGCACTTTGTGAGAGACCCGGACCCAGAGGCACCAGCTACGCTGTGCCTGGACTGCTCATCCGCAGAGACTGTGAGATAATAAACGCTTATTTTAAGCTGCTAAGTTCTGTAATTTGTTACCTAGCAATGCATTACAAGTAGCATGGTCCGATGCATTCACTGTTGTGCTTAAGCCAGTTTGCACTGGCTTCATGTCACATACAACCAAGAGGCTTTTAACTGGGAGGAAGGAAGCACCGTCAAAGCTGCCTTGAGGATGGATGTTGCCGGGGCAGCTGTGCAGTTGGCCGGTTGGGGGACAGCATCATTCCCTTTATCTTGTGGGAAACTGACTTTTTTTTTGAATAGGCTTCATGCCCAGTGTGGAGCCCAATGTGGGGCTCTAACTCACAACGCTGAGATCAAGACCTGAAGTGAGATCAAGTGTCGCACGCTTAACCGACTGAGCCACCCAGGTGCCCCGGGAACTGACTTTTTTTTTTTTTTTAAAGATTTTATTTTATTTATTTGACAGAGAGAGAGATAGAGCAGGAACACAAGCAGGGGGAGTGGGAGAGGGAGAAGCAGGCTTCCCGCCGAGCAGGGAGCCCGATGTGGGACTCGATCCCAGGACCCTGGGATCATGACCTGAGCTGAAGGCAGACGCTTAACGACTGAGCCACCCAGGCGCCCTGGAAACTGATTTTTTTAATAGTTGATGTAGAGTGGCTGGTTAAACTGTAACTTGGTGTCTTGAGATTCAGATTATATGTTTAGGCTGTAGCAGGAGAGGACTTGGAAAGAAAACTTCAGGAAAGCGGAGTGGGTGGTTTTGGGTGATATTCAGCGAGTGTGTGTCAGGTGCTAGACCCTCCCCTAACACCTGATACGCACGGACGCATTTAGTCCACACAACAGCTTTATGAGATAGGTATTTTTATCACCCCCATTTTATAGATGAGGAAGCCAAGGTACAGAGAGGCTAAGTGGCTTATTTTGAGTTTTATAAACAAGAATTTGAGCCCAGGGCTCCTGGGTGGCTCAGTCGTTAAGCGTCTGCCTTCGGCTCAGGTCACGATCCCAGGGTCCTGGGATCGAGCCCCGCATCGGGCTCCCTGCTCAGCAGGAGGCCTGCTTCTCCCTCTCCCACTCCCCCTGCTTGTGTTCCCTCTCTCACTGTGTTTCTGTCAAATAAATAAATAAAAAATCTTAAAAAAAAAAATAGTGCTGGGACTACCAAATGCATTTAGAAAAATATAAAATCAGATCAATATTTCATCTTGTATACTAGGACAACAAATGAAAGATCTGAATTAAATCTTAAGAAAAAAATAAAAAACCACCCAAGTACTACAAGAAAACATGGGTGAATTTCTTTACATCCAACACGAGAAAAATCTTACTATGCTTCAAAATCCAGAAGCATTAAAATAAAAGATAAATTTAACTATATAAAAGCATATAGGGCGCCTGGGTGGCTCAGATGGTTAAGCGTCTGCCTTCGGCTCAGGTCATGATCCCAGGGTCCTGGGATCGAGCCCCGCATCGGGCTCCCTGCTCCGCGGGAAGCCTGCTTCTCCCTCTCCCACTCCCCCTGCTTGTGTTCCCTCTCTCGCTGTGTCTCTCTCTGTCAAATAAATAAAATCTTAAAAAAAAAAAAGAATTTGAGCCCAGGACCTCTGGGAGGAAGGAGGGAGAGAGGGGACAATGAGGATGGCAGGCATCTCCCATCAGAGGTCATCTTCAGAGTCTGGTCACAACCTGGCACCCATGCAAGCCTGAGAGTGAGGACCTCCTTAAATTTGGTGTGGCAGGCGCCTCTCTTGTGTCCCGCTAGTCCTGGCCCTGGGGCTAGAGCATGGCTGTCTAGAGCGAATTGCGGGACACGTGGCCGGGAGCAGTTTCCACAGCCCAGATAAAGGGTTTTATAACCCAGGTGCAATGGACTCAAAGTTTGTGTGTCTCCCCCACCGGCCCCCGCACCACCCAAATTCATATGTTGAAGTCTTATCTCCAAGGGGATAGTGTGAGGAGGTGGGGCCTTTGGGAGGTGATTGGGTCATGAGCGTAGATCAGGAACAGAATTAGGGTCTTTATGAAAGCGACGCCAGAGTGCTCCTCCGCCCCTCTTGCCATGTGAGGTGACAGTGCCAAGACACGGGCTATGAAGCAGGAGGTGGGGCCTCACCCCCAGATTCAGACACTGAATCTGCTGGTGCCTCGACCCCGTGACTTCCATGCGGCTGTCAGAACTGTCAGAAGTCAAGTTCTGCTATTTAGAAGCTGCGCAGTCTCTGGTATTGCTGTTAGGGCAGCGTGAACTCACCAAGACTTCAGACTAGAGGCAAAGAGCATCTAGCGGGTGTTTTTTTTTTTTTTAATTTAAATTCAGTTAGCCAACATACAGTACACCATTAGTGTAGTGTTCAATAATTTATCAGTTGCATATAACACACAGAGCTCATCACATCACGTGTGTCCCCTTAATGCCCATCTCCCATCTAGCAGGTATTTTTAAGCAGGGGTGCAGTGTTATTCAAGGACCCGTTTGGAAGCTTATTCCAGCAGCAGAGGGGAGGGCATGGAAGCGATGGGACTGTGATAAGAGGACAGGTAGGAGGGTGTTAAGGAGCCCAGGTAAGAGCACGAGAGCAGTCACACTCTGGTGGGAGGAGAGGACAAAGGTGGGAGACGGTTCGAAGATACCGATGATAATAAAAATCATTGCTAACATTTATTGAGTAATGACTATGAGTGACGCTTTGCGCTTTACATATGTTTTATTTTAATCCTTAAGCCAACCTTATTTGGTTGGTACTCTTATTGCCCTCATTTTAGAGATGAAGAAACTGAAGGCAAACGTCACTGGAATAACCTTGGTAGTGGTGAACACAGGTGGACAGTCTTGTGATACATAGAATCCAATTGAAGTATTAGCATTTACGTACAGTAAAAAACCTAAAAGAATATGAATTTTGATACAATGCAGTTGGCAAATGGGTCCTGGACTCACCCAGTCTTTGTCTTCACACAGTGAAGGCTAATATTGTCATTGAGCCGTGGATGAAAAGGCATCTCGTGCTGGGAATCAGGGAGGAGGCAAATTGAGTTTGGCATTTCCAGTTTCTCCGTGTCCTTGGTCCAGGTCAGCAAATGTGAGCAAATGACTGGAAAATTTCTGGAATTCCTTCTGCTGTCCCGGGAGTCCAGCCAGGCACCGGCACATTCACCAGAATCACCCATCTACTGGGCATTGCCCCCAGGTAGCATCAGATCCCAGCCTGGGCTTTGATTTGGATCCTACAGCTACCGTCCCAAGTTCCGCTGCATGAATTCACCACCAGCGCCTAACCAGCCCTTCATTAACTTTGCAATTAAGATGACTCTGCATTTTCCACAACTGTATTTTTTTGACTTCACTTTTAATATTATGTGGGGGTTTTAACGTGTTTATACTCCTGCAGATTGGAAGAATATGAAAAGAGTACAGAATTTTGACAAGCTTGAAGCTTTTTACACCTAAGTGGAAAGATAGTTAAATATCTTTTTTTTTTTTTTTAAGATTTTATTTATTTATTTGAGAGAGAGAGAAAGCATGAGGTGGGGAGGGTCAGAGGGAGAAGCAGACTCCTCGCTGAGCAAGGAGCCCGATGCAGGACTCGATCCCGGGACTCCAGGATCATGACCTGAGCTGAAGGCAGTCGCCCAACCAACTGAGCCACCCAGGCGCCCGATAGTTAAATATCTTAAGAGCTAAAAGAAATGCAGCATCAAATCAAGTGCTATAGTTACAGTAAAGCGAAGAAAGAATTTGGTGATATCGCAGTGTGGCAGGTTGAATTGAGGGACACGGGCTATGAGACCAGCCTTTTTTTTTTTTAAGATTTATTTGTTTATTAGAGAGAGCGAGAGCGCTTGCACACACACGCACACACTCGAGCAAGTGGGGGGGGGAGCGGAGGGAGAGAATCTTCAAGCAGACTCCCTACTGAGCGCAGAGACCAAAGGAGCTCCATCCCACAACCCTGAGATCATGACCTGAGCTGAAGCCAAGAGTTGGATGCTTAACGGACTGAGCCACCCAGGCACCTGAGACCAGCCTTTTAGAGGACACCAACAAAGCAGGTAAAGGGACCTGGGTAGGTACCAACAGTTGATGTCTCAGTGATGTTTCATTAAGCAACCTTAAGCAGTCGTTAAGCAACCTTAGTTGATGGGGCAGGTGCCCCAGAAAATAGCGGAGTAGAGATGGCATAAATGTGTCCTTTATGAATCTTTCAGTCGTGGAAAGATAAGGAATTCAGAGTAGGCATGTTCAAGGTATCAGTTAGTACTTTTTGTTTACATATATGTATTATTTGAGACATCTAGCTTATTAAAGTAATCGTTTGTGGTTCTGATTTGAACTATGTATTTGAATAATTGATTTGCATTTGTGATTTTATTTTATTTTAATTAATAAATTTTTACTGAAGTACAGTTGGCACACAATGTTATATGAGTTTTGGGCGTACAACATCATGATTGGACACGTCTATACATTATGTTCACCGTACATGCGGCCACCGGTCACCGCGCAGCACTATTACAGTTGAATCTAAGTCTATATGAAGTATTTGAAGACAACTTAAGAATTACCCTACATATAAGCTTAGTGTACTAGATTTACAAGGCTTCTTTAAATATATGGGGAGTCTTATTTATTGATTCAAGTACTTTATCCAAGGTGAGTGGGGGGGTGGGGGAAACAGGTGATGGGGATGAAGCTGTGCACCTGTTGTGATGAGCACAGGGTGATGCATGAAGTGCTGAATGACAATACTGTGCACCCTAAACTAACATAATCCTGTATGTTAACTCTCCTGGAATAAAAATAATAGTACTAAAAATATATTTATATCTTAAAAAAAGAAAAACAAGCAGAAGAGCTATCTCATAAAATCTGTTTTCAACTCTGAAAAAAAAGAAATTAAAAGGAACCTAAATATATTACATTCAATAGTGAGATTTAAAGGCCTTAAAGAAATCAATTCATAAATTTGTAAAGTGAGTCAAATATTACCAATAGCCACCCAAAAGGAGGTTAAGGGCTGCCAGATTTATAAATGGAATATGATTTATACGCTGAACTGCCCTTAAGGCTGGCCAAGGTTTTTAATTTGTTGTGTTTTTTTTGTAAATTGAATATGAATTCTTTTTTTAATAAAGATCTTATTTATTTATTTGACAGAGAAAGACACAGTGAGAGAGGGAACACTAGCAGGGGGAGTGGAAGAGGGGGAAGCAGGCTTCCCGCGGAGCAGGGAGCCGGATGCGGGGCTCGATCCCAGGACCCTGGGATCATGACCTGAGCCAAAGGCAGACGCTTAAGGACTGAGCCACCCAGCACCCGAATATGAATTCTTAAAGGCAATATAGTCTAGGGATAATTTTTTAATGCACAAAAACCATCTTCAAGGAAATAAATAGTAATGGGGAAGTCTTATTGCCTGGGAAGTAGTTTGCTGAGATCATAAGTAAGCAGCAGAGGCATGATACAAGTCAGAAAGCTTCATATCCACCCCACTGTACCCAACCCTGAGGCTAAACCATCCTGCATTACTTTGCTT
Organism: Leptonychotes weddellii; assembly: GCF_054177405.1. Lineage (NCBI taxonomy): Eukaryota > Metazoa > Chordata > Mammalia > Carnivora > Phocidae > Leptonychotes > Leptonychotes weddellii. The sequence continues at coordinate 134,081,812 of NC_138374.1, forward strand.
TTCCATCAACATGGTTTTCTTTCCTACTAGCCTGTGAGCAACATGGTTGCAGAGACTTCCTTTCATCTCTGCACGCCCAGGCCCCGGGCTTGTATGTATGGCGAATAGATGAGCGAGGAGAACTCAGTGAGAGTAGTATCCAGAAGTCCAGGAGAGCGTTGGTGGTATAGTGGTGGGCAAAGCTGCCTTCCAAAAGTCCAGGAGAGGAGAGAATTTCAAACAGGGAGGGTCTCAGTGTCAAATTTAACTGGTGGTCCTATAAGATAAAGACCAAAGGGACTATAGGCTGTGACCAAAGGGAGGTGATTGGTAACCTTAAAAGCAAGTGTATTCTCTTCAATCTTTTTGGGGCACCTGACCTCCATGCACCGAATGCCAGGGAGATGCTTGTCAAAGTCTGAGAAGTAAGGGGCCTGACAGGAGACACTAGTCACAATGACATCCTCATGGAGATGTCAACAGTCTGCATGGCCCAGCAAAGCCATGGGGACTATTTGGTGTAGAAAAGTGGGGAAGGGGGCGCCACCCCTGTGCTTCCGGTTTCTCTCCCTCTACCCTTAGATGAGGACTTTCATGCAACTCCTTCAATCATACCACCAAAAGTGCAAAATAGCAAAATATCTGACCTAGTCGGGGTGCCTGGGTGGCTCAGTCGTTAAGCGTCTGCCTTCGGCTCAGGTCATGATCTCAGGGTCCTGGGATCGAGCCCCGCATGGGGCTGCCTGCTCAGCGGGGAGCCTGCTTCTCCCTCTCCCACCCCCTGCTTGTGTTCCCTCTCTTGCTGTGTCTCTGTCAAATAAATAAAAAAAATCTAAAAAAAAATATCTGACCTAGTCATTCGTGGTTGGAGGTAGAGGTGGTTCCTAGGGTCTTGTCCCCTGGATTCTTCCAGCCTTGTGTCTGTGCTAAAGAAGCTACCACCAGGAGCCTGGGCCTTTCTGTCCTTGAGCCACTCTGGGCTCACTCTTCTCTGCCTGCTGACTCAGTGTCTGCCCACGCACTCAGAAAGCATGGAGGTGCCAAGCCCCTACTGTGTGCTGACCCTGAGCAAGTCACTGGGAATTGAAGGGTGAGAAAGGAAGGCTAGGGTGAGGTAGGTGAGGCCTGTGGCAGAGACTGGGGCAATCCGGGAAGCAGATTTGCAGGGGCCAATTTACAGGGCTGAGAAATCCTAGGGGGGTTTTGGGGGAGACTCTAGAAACAGTCTGCGGTGACTGGGGTCCAAGATGGGAGACGTGGTGACACGGCACGAGGCCAAGGTTGGCAAGAAGCAAGAGAACAGGAAAAGCCTCGTCCCCCAGGACTGCGAGCCTGACTTTACCTTGTAGGGGATGGGGGACCTCTGAAGGGTTTAAAGCATGGCTGTGACATTGTCAGGTTTGGCTTTGAAATAGTTCCCCTGGCTTTTCTCATATGTCCCCTCATTTCTACATCTTTTGACTCTAAAGCGACATGTGATTATTTTTTTTTAAAGATTTTATTTATTTATTTATTTGACAGAGAGAGACACAGCGAGAGAGGGAACACAAGCAGGGGGAGTGGGAGAGGGAGAACAGGCTTCCTGCAGAGCAGGGAGCCCGATGCGGGGCTCGATCCCAGGACCCTGGGATCATGACTGAGCGGAAGGCAGACGCTTAACGACTGAGCCACCCAGGCGCCCCTCGACATGTGATTATTGTGGTGAACTCTGAAAAGAGGAAATGTTTGTGGGCTGACATTTACACATTCCCCGTGGGCCTGAGGCAGGTCGGTCTGCGGGTGACAGTTACGGCTCTTTCTCTACCGGCGTCCTTGCTCATGCTTGGTCTTTTCACGGGTAAGTCTATCCCTGCTGCTACCTCCCAGGCACCTCTACCTGCCTGCACGTTTCTGGGAGCCAGGCCTGTGCGTGCGTGTGCATGTGTGCGTTGCACGTGCTACCATCTCAGACCATGCAGGGCCATACTGTGTCTTTGTCACGCTCACATTTCTTCTGCTAATGAGTCACAGGGAGCCCTGGGCATCCCCACACAGGCTGATGGTGGAGGCATGAGATCAAGGACCTGCCCCATCTGCATCTTGCCGTTTCAATCATGATCCTCTAAGGTCTCTTTGCCGCTCCTCCCTCTCCCGCCAGCCCCCGGGAGTGATCTTTCATCCTGAATTGGGCTTTCTGTGTCCCATAAATGACCTCAGTAGGCGATTGCACTTAGCAGCTGTTTCTGTCCCTCTAGATTCTTACTGCTTGCTCCTGTCCCCGACGACCTGAGCGGTGGCAAGAGACAGGCTTGGGAACCGGAGTCAGGGGAACGAAGGGTTTGAGAAATCTGCGTGAGGGGCCGGGCTCTGATCTTGCTCTCTAGAGTTTCAAGCTTTCGCTTTCATTCTCCTTCAGGGGAAAACCGGCATGTGTGATTACGAAGATCACCTGCCTCAGGACTGTCCCCTTGGGGGTCCCCTAAGCCTGCTGATGAATCCCTTGGTACATTTAAAACTTGGCAGTGAAGGGAAGGAAAAATTCTTCTCCACCCTCAAGGTCTCCTACCTGAACTAAGAACTAAATTTATGTGACACAGATGAACAGGAGAAAAAAACCCCAAAGTTTTACAGCGTGTGCATGGAAGCCCAATAATGAAATTGAGACCTAAAAAAATGACCAAGGAAGCAGTTTTTGTACTTTTTAAACAAAGAGACAATAAATCTGTGAGGAATTGACAGGACAAAGAAAACTTAACTTTGGGAGCTTCAATTAGGAGGGAGTTCTAAACAGACTTTGGGCTGGGGGAGTGAATTAGTTTAAAAAAAAAGGTAACAAGGGTTGTTTGTAAGTGTTCTCGGCTCTAAATTTCCCACCTCTGGTGAACAGGGTACTCTTTACCTCCTGGTCCAGCCAGGCTGCCTTTCACACGGGAGATTTGTTTCCTGCTTTCAGGGGACAGAGGAGGGTCTGAGTGTCCTTGTGCTCACTGGCTCTTAAGTAACTTATTTAAATAATCAATATGCCCAAGTGGCCCATCTTGGGGTGGCCTGCCCTTGGCCCCTATCACAGTTTATAAAGAACCTTTACTTAAGTTAAAAAAAAAAAACACAAAAAACCTCTGATCCCTGCATCAGACTTGTGATATAGATAAGGCAGACAGGATTACACACATTTTATGGATGATGGACGGAGGCTCAGGGAGATTAGGTGACATCTTCTGGTGCATGGCTGGTAATCCGCCTGGCCGGCTGTGGGAACGCAGCGGCACCATGGAAACTCAGAGAACAGTGTCCTCGGCCAAGGCGGCAGAACTGGTGTGGAGATTCCGGCAGGGTCCCCCTCACCCCCACTTTCCTTCCCCGCACAGAGCAAGCTCATCTGCGAACTTGTCTCTCCCCATGGCGTCCAGGCCAGGCCCTCGGTGGTCCCTGCCCACAGGGGCATCTCCCGGGCATATGGCCAAATAAAGGGTAAGACAGGTCCTGCCTTAAAAAATGTTCACAGTTCTTCAGTTCAGTTCTGGAAACATCTACTGGGGCTCTTGTGTGCCAGGTCATGTGCTGGGTGTGTGGTGGGAAGGGGGGTCAGCAGGTCCCGGGGAGGAATTAAATCCGATGAAAGCCCGTTGCCGGCCGCACAGCGTCGCTAACAGAGGACCAGCTTTGGGGTCTGGTGAACTTGGATCTTCACGTGGACTCTGCTGCTTCCGAGCTGGTGACTTTGGGCAAGTTTCTTAAGCTCTTCGTGTCTCATGATCTTTATCTTTTAAGTGGGAAGAAGAACACCCACCTTACAAGTTTGCTGGGAAGTTAGACAGGATGATGTGTTTACCCTACTTGGCGCGGTGTCTGGCATTTGGGATTCGTGTCCTGACCAGATCCCTCTGTGTCTCCCCTCACTTGAATCCAGAATCAGGATTCGGACCACAAAGTTCCACACACGTCCACGGCAGCTAACCCTGAGGCTAACGCACCGGCCTGCCCTCCTCACTCAGATATTAATTCCCTTCCATCTTCTCCCCTTCGTGAGCTTGTGAGCCATGCGGAAAGACACGCACACAGCATCTGTATGAATCGGGGTGAAGTAAATGCTTGAAACCAAATAAGCACAAGCTGGAGGAAACCGGGGTGGGGGGGGGGCTTGGCTGGACCAGGAGCAGGGAGCCCAGCGCGGGAGCAGCGCTTGATTTAGCCTGATGAGCTACTGCGTTGGAGGGTGCAGGGAGGGGCCACGCGGTTCAGTTGCGGTGGGGTCCTCCAGCTGGATTTCAGGCCCTGGGCCCAGTGTGGGGTGAGGAGCGTGCAGCTGAGGTCAACACCTTCCTTCGGCACGCACGATCCTCCGGGTGGAGCCAAGGTAGCTCCACAGAGGAAGTGGACACCAGGCTCTCGAGTGCATTCTGCGGTGGGTGCACAGGACGCCGGCCTGCCCCCACCCAGCTTGGGGTGCCTGCTCCCACAGGACAGCAACCCCTCTCCCACCCCTCGTCCCCACAGCTACTGTCACAGGACTTCTCGGGTCAACTTTTGACCAAGAGACTCACCACCTGGCCTGCAAACTGTGATGCGGCTGGCGCTTCTGCATCCCACTCTGAATCAGGACGCAGATCCTTCCCTGAGCCAGGCAGCCTTTTCTTTCTAAACCGCCGTGCGGCACACCTGGGTCAGTTTCAGACTTTCTGTTTCCTGGGACGGCGTGGTCAGTGTTGCTAATAGACTCCAACGGTCACGCTCTTGAGCCCTGGTCTTTCTGCATTTCTCGACCAGGGTGCTGGCTAGTTTTGGTGAGGATGCAAACAAGGTGCAGTCACCAAGTTGTCCCGGCGCCATCAAGAATCTTTAATAACACCAACAGTGAGGAACTTACTTGCATTATCTCATTTAACCCTCACAAAATCCTGGAAGATGGCACTCCCTGCTTCACAGGTGAGAAAAGCCAGGACTCAGAGAGCATAAGTCACCTCCCAAGGTCACACAGCTGGTACCTAGCAAGGGTTTGAACTCGGGCAGTGTGACTGGTGCCCTGGTGCTTATGCTCTTCTCCCAAGTAGCCTGGTACTGAATGACTGTCCCCTGACTACCCTTCAACTTGCTTGGCCAGCCCAGCACTAGCCTTCCTTCTAGAAAGATGTTCCCAGAACCCAGGCGGAGCCTCAGAGCTGGCTTTTGTTCAGCCGTGTCTGAACAAGCAATTATGGGGGATGCTACAAGGTGGTTTCTGCTGCGGTGGGGCTGGGCTAAGTGAGTTCTGATCCTATTGCCTGGATCAGCAAGAGGGTGGCTCAGAGTAACAGCAGAGATTGTCCCCCCAGGCACCTCCCAAGAATTTTCCTTTCTCTCCATTCCACTCAGCATCTGCAACCCTAGCACAGCATCTGTTAATTATTGTATTATATGTGAATTAGTTAATGTAAATGCTGAAGAAGACACTTTGGCATAAAGGGAAGGGGCTGACTTGTGTTCCTGTTCTACCACCAACTAGCTATGTGGTGTGGAGCAAGCCACCTAATTTCTTTGGGTCTCTGTTTTCTCATCTATAAAATGGGAATAATAATTACTTACCTGAACTCTCTCAGGCCTATTGTGAGCCTCTGGCTTAGTCAGGCTGCCCCTGAGTCTTCCGATCTGTGTCTCTGCAAGGACAGGTGTTTCCGGAGAGGACCCAGACCTTGTGATGGTAACTGGGACCCTAGGGGGTCTGTCACTCTGCCCCTGCAGCTACAGGCTGGAAAGCCGGTGGAGAGCATCTCTTGGATATCCCGTTCCGTCTCCATGCCCATAGCCATTGTAACCTTGGCAGAAGCAGGAGGGCCAGACACCTTTTATGAGGCGGAGACCAGGTACCGGGGTCATGTGAGTGTGGTGGGCCCAGGCCACTCCCTGCAGACCAGCAACCTAAGCTGGAAGGATGCGGGGCCTTACCGAGCCCACATGAACCTGAGGAGCTCCCGCATCACCCGCACTCGGGAGTACCAGCTGCAATTCTATGGTGAGTGTCCTGCGGGTGGGCAGCAATGGGTGTGGGGCGGTGCCCATCTTTCAGGCTTTCTCACAGCCTTTCCCACATCTCGTTTAGTAACACTTACACTTTTTCTGATTACAAGGCTAATATGTGCTCAGTATAAAAAAAACCCACAACAAACCGTGTAAAGCAGAGTTGCCTGGGAAAGTCTCCTGAACAACGGCAAGGCCCAGGACGTGCCCCAGGCCAATGGCAGCAGAACCCCCGGGTGTGTAGTGGGCAGAGAATGGGGACTTCAGCCCCAAGAACTCAGTCGTGCCACTTGAGTGCTCTGGAGCTACCTCGATGCTAAAATAGGAACACTCCCATCTGGTGAGAATAAACTCCTGAGAAAGAGCATTGGGACACTCTGGACAGAGGTACAGGAGTGTACAGGAATATTGCTTGAAGATACTTAAAAATTGTTTCAGGAGGGAAAACTGCAAGGGAGACAGAGAGGCTCGTGGCAGCTACCCCAGCAGCAAGGAGGGCGGGCTGATTCAGCCAGGAGAGATACAATAAGCCGATTGTAGATTCAGACCGCTTATTACTCATATAGAGTGTGAAAGAGTAACCCAGGTCCCTCACACCAGAAAGAATGACAAAAGGGGCCAGTTGACCACAATGCAGGTGCTGGAAAGCCTGTAGCCAGAGAAGCGGTTCTAGACTGCTGTGAGGGGGCAGGGTCTGCAGCTCTGCTCTGAGCAGGGGGAGCAGGAAGCTCCTTCCTCATGAGACACTGACTCACCAGTGCCTCCCAGGGGAGAAAGTGAGGTCAGCGGAGATGGTTTCAGGGTTTCACGGGCCACCATCCTCTGGGGTTCTGGGAGGATCACAGGGCACTTTGCCAAGACTCAGATCAGCTTTGCCTGAGGGACCTGAGGGACCTGGCCGAGGTGCTCCCCCACACTGGGAAGCAAAAAGGTACAGTTATGCGTGAGGATGAACACGGGGAAGCGAACTGATGGAGGGAAAGCAGAGAAGCTTTTCAGGCTTGAGTCATGTTATAGGAAATATTCCTATTTGATGAGGCTTTTTTTTTTTTTTTTTTTTTAGTGTGGGGAGATGGACTTGCTTCCTGGGGAGAGAGCGTCTACGCCATACATCACGCCTGGCCTGGCCATGGCCTGTTCGCAGACAGCTTGAGGGCACACCGGGGCTTCTGGGACCTCGGTGGGACTGTTCCCTAGGGTGGTCCAGGGCTGCGGGGAGAGCCCCTCTCACTCTGCTCCAGTGGAGCGGCTACAGCCTTTTGTCCTTCTCAGGGAGTTCCCCAAGTCACTGGAGCCTCACAGCAGCAGGCAGCAGAGGGGTTTTTCTTGCTGGGCTGCTGAAACTAGTCTCAGAGAGAAGCAACACAGAGGTAGAAAGTGGCAGAGCCGGGAATAGAACTCAGGCACCTCGATGCCACATCCTGTGTGTCTGGTTTGTCACTGCATTTACGGGCTTGAGCTAGAGAGGATGCTGAGGGGAAAAGGGCCTGCAGAAGGCGTCATGCGGGAGGGTTTGGGTTCCAGAAGACCACACCGGGGGAGGCAGCAGAAAGTTACCCAGCCTGCCTTCCCCCCGGGGGACATTCTGGGCCGTGGGGTCCTATTTTTGCCCAGTTGAGCTGCCGCTGGGGCTGCTGTCAGGTGGGCCCCAGGGCTGAGGCCGAATAACAGAGGTCTTCTCTCACACCCTGTGGCTTTGTTGAGCCTGTTCTGACTATCCACTCCCTTAGCTTCTCTTCCCGCCACTCCCCAACCCCCTGGCTCTGGCCTGGGGAGACAGGAGGGCAAATAATGGTGACGTGGAAACCTTAAGGAAGCATCTGAGCTCCTGGTCCTGGGGGAAGTGGGGGTGGGGTGCAGGTTGAAGGGAGTACATGGGAGTGGAAGAACCCTCAAAGACCAAGGGCCAAATCTTCTGGGAGCCTTGTCCAGCATCCGGAAGCTCGGACATCCGGAAGCTCGATGTGTACGGCAGAGACCCCTCCTGGAGAGAGATGTAATTACAACACAGTTCTGTGCCGGTGCGCCTACACGGCCTTCACGTGGTCAGTGCTGGGGTGGGAACCCAGGCTTTGGGGTCAGATCCACTGGGTTTGGGTCTTACATGGAATCGTCATGTAATAGCCGAGGTTCTGGGCAAGTTACTTGAAGCTCTCCGAGCCTGTTAAACAGAGTAGGTGCAAAACCTCTGCTACCTACTTCATAGGGTGGTTCTGGGAATCAAATGATGCTACGCGGCAGGGCCTCGTAAAGCCCGAAGCTCTCGAATAGCTGTGGGCAGATTCTGCCTCTGTTTCTCCTTGTGTGTACTCAGGATGATTCAGGGTCTTGGCACCAATGCCTTGTGCCTTCTGCCCTGTGAAGGGAGGGCCCAGGGCAGTTCTGCAGTCCTCGGTTGGTTCATTTTGTGCCCACAGAGCAGCTGGCCCGGCCCCGTGTCACACTGAGCTCCAGGATCGGTGAGAGTGGACACTGTATCTTCATCCTGACATGTGAGGCCGAAAGCAGAGGAGGCTCTGTGACCTACAGCTGGCTACCTCTGGGACCCCGGACTGTTGTGTCCCGTGGAGGGTCTGTCCTCAGTGTCTCCTCAAGGCTCAGGGACAGGGCTCTGACCTTCACCTGCGTGGTCAAGAACCCAGTCAGTAACAGCAGCTCCCTCCCCGTCTCAGTGCCGTCCTCGTGTCCAGGTACCCGGAACCTGAGCACGCACCGTGCACTTCGGCTCTGAAGTGGGCAGAGGTGGAGGGCAGGGTCCCCTTCACGCCCCGGGGAGAACACCCCTGAGAGAGTGGCGTGGGCGGCTGGGGGCAGTGCAATCAGGGGAGGGGCGGAGGCCCACTGGAGCCAGTGTGGAGGCTGGAGGGGTTTGGGCAGGAGGAGCTCGATGGGGCCTGCGTGGCCCTGAGTGTGTAGGGGAGACCCTGGCGCTGAAGCTGTTGTTTTCTGTCTGTCTGTAGGGCCAGGAATCCTGGGAGGGGACATGGTGGGGGAGACAGTGACCGGTCTCCTCGGGGACTTGGCCATTCTGCCCCTGGAGGTCCCGGTTGGGCAGGAAGTGGAAAAGGTCACCTGGAGCTCTGGAGAGCTTGTTGCCATTATGCAAGCGGGGCCAGGAGGCCAACGGGTCCTGGCTGCCGGGAGTCAGGCACCATACAGCAGACGGTGGAGTGCCCTCCACCGCGGCTACTCTCTTCAGATCAGGCCCCTGAGGCTGCAGGACTCTGGCCTCTACAGAGCCTGGATCACCCTGCCTGCAGAGTCCCCGGATCAACATCACCAAGGATTTCACCCTGCGCGTTTACGGTGAGGGAGGGGGTGGAAGGCTCATGTTTGAACTTTGACCTTTCCTCTCTCCCCTGCTTGGTCAGACCAGAGTCTTCTCAGAGCTCGAACTTTCCTTTCTTGCACAGAGAAGCTGCAGGAGCCCAATATCACTGTCAGCTTCCAGATCACGAAGGATGGGGCCTGTTACATCACCCTGATCTGCTCCCTGTGACAGGCCGGAGAGGATGTTCAGTACAGATGGGCACCCCTTGGCCAGGGGGCAGTTATGTCCCATGGGGGAACCACTCTCCGTGTCTCCTGGAGACTCGGGGTCAGCGACAGCTATCGCTGCACGGCTAGCAACCCGGTCAGCCAGAGCTCCAGCTCCATCCCCACCAGGCCCCTCTGCTCAGGTGACCCCTTCCTTGTGTGGGCCCCCACCCTGGCAGCCTTGGTCCAGGAGCTCAGCATCCCCACCTGCCACCCTCCTTGTTCTGGGGTGGTGGAAGAAAAAGAGGGCAGGATCGTCTGCAGCAGGGGGTGTCTCTGGGGGGCAGGAAATGAGGGCTCTGGGGCCATCCTCCCAGGGCCGCGCTGTCCAGCTTCCGACGGTCAGCCCCAGACTTGGTGCCTGGGCGCTCGGCTTACTCTTGGGACTCCCGGAGGGAAAGTGCGTCCCTCAGCCCACTCAGTCCTGCAGAGCCCACTGAGGAGGCATCCCAGACGTCCTTGGCCATGTCCTCAGCGAAGCCTGGAGCTGCCGTGAGACAGAAATCCCAGGCTGTGCCCCTCCAGCGTCACGGGCGGCCTCTCCCGGGTTCCATAGGCCGTGGCAGGACACTGCCTCAGTCCAGACTCACTGTGTCCCTTTCTTCTTCTCTGCCAACTTCTGAACATCTCTCCTCTCCCAACCAACCAAGGTAAGGTTGGTTCCTTACCAACCACTTGCTCTTCGACCCTGTGTGGTTGCTCTGCCCCCAGCAGCCACATCCTCATTGCTAAGTCCAGGGGCTACTCCTCACTTGAGTTGTCCTCAGCCTGCTCTCCTTGGGGTCCTGGGCTGCTGGGTCCCGGGGTGTCTTCTTTTGTATCACAGTCCTTAGGGGTCCTGCCCAGGCCTTCTGTTGCCCGGGGCAGAAAGCTGGGCGTCATTCAGAACCCTCGTTTTCCACTGCTACCTGCCCAGGTGCTCACACCTCCCGGTTATCCCACTCTCTCCCCTCCAGATCATCCTGCTGATCACGCTGCTAGGGGGTGAGTTCTGAAAGAAAGAAATGCTCGGGTTACTTTTCTGCTTAAAATCTTGTGGTGTCTGCCCGCTATCAAGCATATAAATATGTGATCCCCTCTTCATTCATTTAAGCAACTCCTGTTTACAGAGCATTTATTATTATTATTGTTATTTTAATTGAACTATACTTAACATATAATATTAGTTCCAGGTGTATAACATAGTGATTCAACATTTATATACATCACGAAATGCTTACCACGATACGTGCAGTCACTATCTGTCTCATGCATAGTTATTACAATATCATTGACTGTATTTCCTATGCTGTACTTTTCATCCCCATGGCTTATTTATTTCATTCCTTGAAAGAGCACTTTATAACCTTACAGAGAGAGCGCATGCCTGTGTGCAAGTGGGGGGTGGGAGGAGCAGAGAGAGAGGGAGAGAAAATCTTAAGCAGGCTCCACGATCAGTGTGGAGCCCAGTGTAGGGCTTGATCCCCTGACCCTGAGATCATGACCTGAGCCAAAATCAAGAGTCAGATGCTTAACTGACTGAACCACCCAGGCACCCCTTACAGAGCATTTTTTTTTAAAGATTTTATTTATTTGTCAGAGAGAGAGAGAGAGAGAGCGCACAGGTGGGGGAAAGGGGGAGAGGGAGAAGCAGACTCCCCATTGAGCAGGGAGCCCGATGTGGGGCTTGATCCTGGGATCATGACCTGAGCTCAAGGCAGACGCTTAACTGACTGAGCCACCCAGGTGCCCCCAGAGCATTTTTAAAAGAAGATTTTATTTGTAAGTCATCTCTATGCCCAACGTGGCACTTGAACCCACAACCCTGAGATCAAGAGTTGCATGTTCCACCAACTGAGGCAGCCAGGTGCCCCCAGAGCATTTTTAAGGTGCCTTGTGTTGTTCTAGGCATTGAGGATAGAGTGAAGAAGAGGTCTGGATAAATTGCCACCCCTCAGGGAGCTCAGTCACGATTGTCACAATCTGCAGCTAAGCCTACTAAATGATTAGAGGGGGTACTGAGCATGTTGTATTAGGGCCTTCATCTGTGTCTGTCTTACCCATGGAACGAGACCAAAGCCCATTTTCGTCTTCTCGGCATCTCCACTACACAGCATGGATTAGGCATGAAAATTGTGAATCTGACAGTTATTCCAGGAACAGCCTGTGCTGGGGGTAACAGGGCACAAGGAAACATGGTAATTGGCTGTGCACACTAATGTTCTCCCTGCCCCTCCATGGGATCCAGAGGGCAGTTCACCTCTACCTCCAGATTCAGTTTCCTTAAGGGGCCTCTAGCCCACTCACTCTTCTGAATTCTCTTCTTGGAAATCCCTTCCCCTGCCTGCCTGTCTTCCCTTTCTTCTCTTCCCCGCCTTTTACCCCAGTTCCTAACCTGTGGTCATTGTTTCATTCAGCCTCCTTCCTACCCTGCTCCTTGAAGAAAGAATTTCTTATTTTTTTGATCCTGGGAGCTTTGCAGATTGAACAGAATGACTTTGACAAGTGGAGAAGCCAAGAGGAGGAATGTGAGAGGGGTCACCTTGTGGGACACAGAGATGAAGAATTCTGTACCTGGGCACCACCTGCCAACATCTCCTGGTGAGAAAGGGACGTCAATCCCTATTAAGGCATAAAACCTATTTTGGCGTGAGCCAAGCTACTCATGCTGTTTGACAAAGTCCAAGTATGGGGGACGATCCTGAAAACAGGAGACTCCACAACTGGCTCCTGCTATTCTCTTTCATTTTGTTTATGGCAATCTTTATAATTGTGGGAATATTTCTGGGGTTTCATGATAAAGTGACTACTCATCTTAGTTACGCCTATCTAAGCAATCATAATGAAACTAATTCCACGAAGAATTAGTTTCTATAGAACAAAATAACAAGATGGTCACGCTCTGTCTATCACCTTTCTCTTTGCGTACTGTTTTTTAGCTTTAGTGAAAGCCAATAAGCGGAAATCGATAAAGGTCATATTAATCATTACAAAGGAAAAATGAAAGAAGGCTATGTCTGTGATCCAAAAAATGATCTAAGATTATCTCAATCAATTGTAAAAAAAACATAATCGCATGTTACGAAAGTATGGAGAAACAAAAATATCCTAACATACAAATAAAGTTCCTTCGAGGCTGTCAGGAGGAGATGCTTGCAATCTGATCCTGTGTCTGTGTCTCCTCATTCGCCAATGCCGTCCTTTCCTATGAGAGACCCACCCCGGCTGGAGCTGATCTCCGGCACTATTTCATTTGCAAACAGTTCAAAATCACCAAGAAACTGCTACATACCTTCTGTTTAAAATAACCTGTTTATGTTTTATTTAATAATGTTTTAAAGTGTTCAGAAAGAGGGGCGCCTGGGTGGCTCAGTCGTTAAGCGTCTGCCTTCGGCTCAGGTCATGATCTCAGGGTCCTGGGATCGAGCCCCGCATCGGGCTCCCTGCTCAGCAAGAGGCCTGCTTCTCCCTCTCCACTCCCCCTGCTTGTGTTCCCTCTCTCGCTGTATCTCTCTCGGTCAAATAAATAAAAATCTTTAAAAAAAAAAAAATAAAGTGTTCAGAAAGAAAAGAGGGCTTATTCATATAAGAAAAGTTGCACATTTGTGGGGCGCTTGGGTGGCTCAGTTGGTTAAGTGTCTACCTTCAGCTCAGGTCATGATCCCAGAGCCCTGCTCTGCGGGGAGCTTGCTTCTTCCTCTCCCTCTGCCTGCCACTCCCCCTGCTTATGCTCTCTCTCTCTGTTAAATGAATAAAATCTTAAAAAAAAAAAAAAAAAAGAAAAGTGGCACGTTTGAAACATAAGAAGGTTTGTGAGGTAATTAAGTGTTATGAACATATGTATTCATCTTCTGTTAACATTGAAGTACATGGGCTAAGAGGGCCCAGATTGAACTTAAATTTCTTCTCCTTGGAGCAGCCTTTTGACCACCTTATTTATGCAAATCTTTCCTCTTATTCATAATCATTTTACCCAAGTCAATTTTGTCAAATTATCACAATTTGTAAATATATATTTATTTGTTGGGTTTTTTTTTTTTTTTTTTGCTTACCTTCTGTCTCCCCCCACAAGATATTTAGCTCCATGAGGACAAGAGCTCTATCTGTTTAGTTTACAACGTAAATTCAGATGGCAATAGAGTGCTTGGCTTATAGTAGATATTTCAATATTTTTTGAATGCATGAATAACTAATGGATGGGAGTTGAGAACATTTTTTCTTAAAGATCCAAGAACTATCAGATTTCATAATAATTTGGGATCTATACCGTTGTGTGTGTGTGTGTGTGTGTGTGTGGGTGGGTGGGTGGGTGGTTTCTTTCTGCTTTTGATAGAGGAGGAAGGAAATGGAATTCTTATCTTGAAATTTCTGTTGTCAGGCCATCCCTCAGGCAGCCACTTTGGCATTCCGATTATGTTGAGCTCAAAACAGTCAAGGCCCAAAAGACTCAGGGAGGAAGAAGCTTTGACAAGCCCCAGCCCCAAGAATTTAGACAGAGGACCAGCTCCAGGAAGACAAGCATAGATAACCATACTAGAATATGAACTAGAGGTGGCAGACAGGGAGGAACTTAGCAAATTCTGTTAAAATTCCTCTCTATGTCCCATTTTTCTGTATGGCCCAGCAAACACTTTTTACCATTTACTCTTTTTCATCTTCCTGGGAATTGACTTCCTTCCCTTTGAAGTCCTAGGCCCCTATCCCCTTCTCCTTATTTCAAGATGACATATATACCCCATTTTGCCAGACTGTCTTTGGAATTTCCATGAATGTGGATTTAATTTGTACAAAATTAAATCTGATTTTCTCCTGTTAATCTGTCTTATGTCAATTTGATTCTTAGTCCAGCTAGAAGGATCTTGAAGAGCAGAGGAAATTCTTCTTCCCAACATCTTCTAAGTAGTTTGCTTGCATCTAAGTAGTTTGCTTGACCCTCTGTAATGGGTTTCTCCTGCTGCAGTCACTGAAATTTTAAAAGCACAACTCCTCTGGTCCAGACAACTGACTTTCTTCCTTTCAGGTCTCACCATGTCCAGAGTCTTTGCACAGGCTCTGCCCTCTGATTAAGCTCTCCTTTCCTGTGAGGAGCTCCTACTCACCTGTAGATCTCTGCTCAATCATCACTGTGTGGGAGAAGCCTTCCCTAATACTGGCAACAGCCCCCATTATAGGTTACCCTTGCACCATGCGTCTTTTTTTTTTTTTTTTTTAAACAAGTCATCGCTGCTGCAGTGGTATTTGGAGAATAATTTGATTGTTGGCCTCTAAAAAGGAAACTCTTTTCTCTCTCTACTGCACCAACTAAAGGAAGACTTCTCTGTTCTTTTCTACTCAAAGTGAACTTATCTGACACTAAATGTGTGGCTTTCCCCCACACACACCAACCAATTCTCCAACACCAGCTAGGTGTCCTACAATTCAATGAAAACTTGACCCTATTTACTTAGAGTTAGTGCCAGATCTCACAAGTGAAGGGCTCAGTTCCAAAAGACCGCTCCCACCTCAGAGGCCTATTGTAAGTCTGGGCCTGCCATACTTCTGACCAACCCAGTATAGTCTAAGAACTCCACAACTGTCTCCTGGGGGTCAATAATTTGCTAAAATGCCTCACAGAGCTACGGAAAAACAGTTCACCTACTACATTACTGGTTTATTATAAAAGGAAACATCTCAGGAATAGTCAAACGGAAGAAATGGACAGGGGAAAGTATATAGGAAGGGGTGTGGAACTTCTTTTTTTTTTCTTCACATTTTAAACTTTTTATTTGTATATTAAAAAATTGTGCATTCCAGTAATTAAAATCATACAAAGAAAAAAGTGGCACTCTGATTAAACTGCATCGTACAGCCTGCCAGATACCTTGGACCAACTTAGTTTTTACTGGTCGTCCCACCCAGCTTCTTCCTTCACCAGCATACAAGTTATTTTCCTTCCCTGCCAGCCAGACAGGCAGATGGAAAGGAGGCTTGGCGTTCCTGGTCAGTAGTTCAGATTCTTTGATGTGAAAAGGAGCAGCACAGTCATTTAAACTTGATCCAACCTCTTTGCATCTTACAAAGTTAAACAGCTAAAAGAAGTAAAATAAGAAGGCAATGCTTGTGGAATGTACAGAGCATATTGGCGGCGCGCGCCTCATTAGGATTCGCCTGCTTGCTTCTCCTGTTCAATCGTTTCTTTTGAAGGCAGTGGATTTTTCTCTTGTGTTTCTGTCTTCTTCAATTTCGACTTATCGAATTTCTCAATCTCAGCCATATTGGGTTTGCCAGACATGGTTGCAGAGGAAGCGGAGCGAGGTGCGCGTGCAAGTGAAGTCCCGTCTGCTCAGTGGCCGCTGCCGAATCAGGTGTGGAACTTCTGTGCCCTCTCTATGTGTACCACCCTCCTAGCACCTTCATGTGCTCACCAGTCTGGAAGCTCTCTGACCCCTCTGGTTGGGGTCTTTTTATGGAGGTATCATTATGTGGGCATGACTGGTTCATCATTAGACATTGGTGACAGAACTTTATCTCCAGCCTCTCTCCCGCCCTTGGATGTTGGGGGTAAGAGGTAGGGAATTTGGGGAAAATAGGGCTGAAGTTCCAACCCTCTAATCATTTTGTTGGTTCTCCTGGCAACCAGCTCACCTGTCACCGCATTAGCATACAAAAAGATACTTATCTCTTTGAAGATGCCAGGGATTTTAGGAGATGTGTGGAAGAAAAATTGGAGGAAAACCAAATCTATATTTCTTATTATCTCTCAATATCACAGCCTCTGTCATTAGAATTAAGCACCCCAAGGACAGAGACTTCTGGTCACTGCTCTGTTTTCTGTGTTCAGCACAGTGTCTGGTACTCAGTGATGCTCAATAAATCTTGCTGAATGAGTAAGTAATGAATGCGTGCATGGTTGAGTGAATACCTGCCTGACATGGTACAGACACCTTCTTTTCTCCCTCACCAAGGCTTCTGTATTTATGAGCTGTATTAGCAGCTCATAAACCCCAAACCACACAGCTTTGGGTGCTGCATTTGATGGATTTTGACGTGAAATGTGGTTTCCTGCCCTAACAAGCTAGTGGTTTCCTTTACCTGCTGGTTGAGCTCATGAGGTGAAGCCTTTTTCTGCACATGGATTTGGGAAAGTTCTTACTGAGAGTCCAGACTCCAGATCTTTTGGGGGTACTCCTGGGCTTGATTTTGTCACTGGTTTAAAGAGGGAAGGGGAGCTAATTCTAATTATTTCACCATTTGGACTGGCTTAAAGGAGAGGGGGTGGGGCACAGATTCATTCTAAACCCTGGCGGTCGTTAGTATCCCCTCCCAATCTTTGTCTGCTCTGAAGCTCCCCCAACCTCAAACCACCCACTCTGAGGCAGACTAATCTTTTCCTCTGATCATCACATTCTAGGGGCTTCTCTCTTCTTCTCACCTCATTCTCACTTGGAAGAGGCACTTTCCGTCCTCCCCCACTGCACACCTCCCACCCCCAAGATGGGGGGTCTCAGAATTTTCCCTGAACTCCTCACAGTGGGTCACACCTCTTTATACTCACCGAACACTTATTTAAAATTTCTTCCACTCCATTGTGTAATACATCCTTTCTCATTAAAGAACTTTTGGAAAATTAAGACAAGCAGAAGAAAACCAAGCCACTTAAGATATCACCTGCCCCACAAAAACCAGCATTAATATTTTGATATTTTTTCTTCTAAGTTTTTCCTTGCATTGGTGTTTTTAAAACGTAGTTGTAATCTAACATAAGAATAAAAAAAAAAACAAAAACGTAGTTGTAATCATACAGCACATTAGATTTCACTTTCTACTTTGCTTCACTTGTGATATTGTAGAGGAGGGAAAATAATCTTCACTATACCTTTCTAGATTCTGTGGCTGAGACCCTCCACCTCCCGTAACAAAAGATGAACAAGAGAAAAAAAAAAAAACCCAGAAGTTTAATAACATGTATACCTCCTGTATACATGGGAGATACCCTGAAAACTGAGTAAAACTCCCCCAAATGGCCCAAGCCACCGTCTTAAATACCATCTTCAGCTAAAGGCAAAAGAAAGATGTTTTGAGGGGGAAGCTTTTTATGGGAAGTTATCAGGAAAAGTACAGCAAAGGTGTAGTTGTCATGTAGATTTAAGTTGGTGATGAGATTCTTTTGTAATTCAGAGTCATCCTTCTCTTCCTGGTATAGGAGGGAGACACCTGTACATATGGAGATTTCCTTTGTAAATGTAATTGTCCCTTACAAAAGGGACAAAGGATCTTCTTCTGCATCTGTTGTTTCTTTAAAATAATCAACTGAACAATCTTTATGCTTAAGAGGCATATTTTGGGGTGGCACAGTCAACTACCCTTCAAAGTTATTACATTTTCTAGCTTTATAACCCATAATTTCTAATGTCTGTGTTCACTTCACCTTTCCCTGTGGTTAGAGTCTTAGGTAGTTTCCAGAATATCACTATAACAAATGGCAAAGTAATGCATATTTTTGTATGTAAATCTAATGGTATCTTTTTTTTTAAAGATTTTATTTATTTATTTGAGAGAAAAAGAGAGAGACAGAGAAACAGCATGAGAGGGGAGAGGGTCAGAGGGAGAAGCAGGCTCCCCGCTGAGCCGGGAGCCCGATGTGGGACTCGATCCCAGGACTCCGGAATCACGACCCGAGCCGAAGGCAGCCGCCCAACCAACTGAGCCACCCAGGCGCCCTAATGGTATCTTTTTGAGACAATATGATTCTTGGGTGCCTGGGTGGCTCAGTTGGTTAAGCGACTGCCTTCGGCTCAGGTCATGATCCTGGAGTCCCGGGATTGAGTCCCGCATCAGGCTCCCTGCTCGGCAGGGAGTCTGCTTCTCCCTCTGACTCTCCTCCCTCTCAGGCTCTCTGTCTCTCATTCTCTCTCTCTCAAATAAATAAATAAAATCTTTAAAAAAAAAAAGACAATATGATTCTTAATCCCATTCTTGCCCAGGAAGCATTGTTTTTAAGTTCTTTCAACATGGAGGAAAATAAATTCCCATTTCTCCCACTCTTCCTGCGCCCTTTGCTATGAATCAGTGTTGAGATAAATTTCTAGGTCCAAGATGGACCACTTCTGTCCAAGGTGCCATGTAAGCAAACTGAAACTTGGATGACTTTTGTGTCCCTGCAAATGCTCTGTTTGATCAGAAACCCAGTGGTATTTCCAGTCAACTAATCTCCAAATGCCAAGCCAACTTGGGACCTTTTCACTCCAAATGAATCTGATTTCGTGGCTCTAGTCATTCAGATATTTTCTATTTTTCTCTTCCTCATTCTTTATTCTTTATATTATAAAGTCTTCCAGCCTTCTGCCCCATTTTGCACATCTCCAAATGGAGACTGCTCACTTCACTAAGTGTTTAATAAAATTTGTTTGTATTACCTACTTTTTGTTAATTGTTTTTTAACACCATTGAAGGGCAGCAGAATATATCACCCCAAAATACATCACCCACACTTTGGCATGTGGATTATTTTGAACTGAAGTCAATCAAGACCCAGCAGACTCAGAAAAAGTTTTTTGCTTCTCCATTAATTACCTAATAAAATTTAGAAAGGAGGCCTGTACCAGAAAGAGAGCCACTACCAGAGGTAATGTTTTCATCTGAGAGATTATCTGCATGGCAGGGCAAACACTGTATACAAAACATTTGCTCTTCTCATCCTCCTGTGACTCGCCTTCCTCCCCTTTGAAACCTCAGACCCCTACCCCTACCCCTTTCCTTAGCTCAGAATGGTATAAAGGCCTCAGTTGCTTGACTGGTTTTTCTCTCTTTTTTTTAAAGATTTTATTTATTTGACAGAGAGAGACACAGCAAGAGAGGGAACACAAGCAGGGAGAGTGGGAGAGGGAGAAGCAGGCTTCCTGTGAAGCAGGGAGCCCGATGCGGGGCTCGATCCCAGGACCCTGGGATCATTACCTGAACCGAAGGCAGATGCTTAACAACTGAGCCACCCAGGCACGCTGTCAATCTAATTATTATACCAGCCAAAGAACCTAGAAAGAAAGAAGGGACAATTTCTCCTCCCCTACACCAGCCACCTCTCTTTTAAGGGCTGATTCTTCATTTTTTATGTAATGAAAAACTTTACTTTGCATGAAAGCAACCAGCTCCTTGCAAGAGGTTGTGAGATGTGGATAGCGGTGGGAGAAGGGTGTCTTAGAAAACTCACCCGTTTTTGGGACGTTCACCTTACTCAGGAAATCTCCACCCTCCTAACCAATTGTGCCCTGTTTCCATGTTGCTCCTTCTAATGCTTTGTAAAACTTGGTCTTGCCCGAAACCCTTTGAGAAGACTATGCCACTTCTGAGTCACTGAGCTCCCCCAATCCATGGGTTACTTTCTTTTGAATAAAGGACTTCAAACAAAACTGTTTTAGCTTTGTCATTTGACAGTTTGCACCCCTCAGATCTGGGGCATCAGATCCCTTCCCAATATCTTCGCTCAAGATGTGTCCAGAAACATATCAAAAGCAACCATCCTCCGGCCCATGTTTTTCATTTCATTAAAAAGGTAAACTCTAAAAAGGGAGGCAGGCATTATGTCTATTTTATTTGCCAGACTGACCTGGCAGATATCCTCAATAAATATGAGTTGAATGAATCATGCGACTTTAAATATTTACACAAGATCGCCCCTAATTCCAAGTCTTTTATAATAGATTCTAAATGTGTCTTCAGGTTTAGTTCTCCATTGAAATGGGCTTCTGAACAGGCCCTATGGCCCTGGCTTCTCACTTGCAGCAGAGTGTAAATGAAGCTGAGGCCGTGGTTCTTGTCTTCAGGTCAGGCACACTTTGGAGTATCCATCCAGCCAAACCCAGTCTTCTGCCTGGCTTCTCTGTCCTTATGCCCTTTGGCTCCCAAGTCCTATGGCTCCACACCTGACTCTGGTTATTGGGAATTTGTGGTCAGATCTGCTGCTAATGCTCACAGAAGTCATTCATGAGGAACCAATTTCATGAGAGCAGAGAGCACACCTGAGCAAAATCAATGTAAGCTCAGCACAGTGCCAGGCACATAGGTAATGAGTTGGTTAATGAATCCATTTCTGGCTGCTACATCTGCTTTTTCTGGAAATATCTGCCGTTCCTGTGTTCTCACTCTTTTGGCCACCAGACTCTCCGTGTAGTCTTGATCTCCAAGCTCTGGAATGGGAGTTGTCATTCATATGATGGACAGTACATTTACATTTCAATAGAGATACTTCTAAGCCTCTTGCTTGGGGCTGGCTGATAAATTCACAATAATATTTCCAGGAAGGGATAGTTACACATTTGGGGTTTGAGGAGATTTCTCAGGAGAGGATGGAATTAGGAACTCAAATCTGAAGGAGCATAGAAGATAGTTATTCTGGAAGGAAGTCAGTGTTCTTTATTCTTCCTCAATATTTCTGGTCAATTCAGTGATTTTTTTTTTATTTTCTTTGAGGCGAGGCAGAAGGGATGCACTGCTGTTTAGATGACATTCTCATAGGCAAATAACCTTGGTGTGTTCGATGATGTGGGTGGAGAGTGGGGTTTCTCCATCTGTTAGGCAGATACAAAGATGCAGATTGTTGGAGGTGGGAAGGTGCTGGATCCCACCAGAAGACCCCACCATCCCAGACACCCTTCCTTGCCAAGGTCACCCAACCCAAACCTCTCGCTATAGAGAAACTATTACTAAAGGTTAAACCACATATACTTTGCTGAATGCTTAATGAACTGAACTTTACTTCCAATAATCCTATTACTTTCCTACTACTATGCAAACTGTTTTGCTCATTCTCATCTTTTCTGACCTGGCTGGGAGGGGAGATAAGAAGGTCTCACTGCTTCTGCCAGGTGTGAAACATGAAGGAATAAGCTTTAAAGCTTAGCATGTTAGTAGTTTGACTGGGGAGAGGGTGCAAACCATATGTAACACAGCTAGACCAAAGAAAAGTAACAGAAATCTCTCCTGCCTCCAGCTTACTGGTGGCTCAGAAGCAAGCTGGAGTTGTCTCCCCAGCAATCCCTCCCCTCTGAGGCACAGCCCAAGCCATGGACTTTTCTCCATCCAAATCCTCAGGATCCTACTGATTTTCTTGATCATCCCTACCTAGAACCTCTCTCCCTCTCTATTTATTCCATATTACTCCATTCAACTCCTAAAACATAATTCTCATTTATTCCATATATTCTTGTGTAACCCTAAGCAAAGGGAATGGGGATGGACTGGGAAAACTTTTAATATCAGAGAATACAAGAACACTGGGGCCCAAGACATTTTCAGCTAAACTTGAACCAGGAAAAAGAATGAGACAAGTAAGGTGAATCTCAGCTCTAAAGCTTCTTACCTTTTGAGGTATTTGCACAGAGGAATAAAGTGTATTTACTGGATTTTCTTCTGGAATAGTATTCTATTAAAAAGAGAAAAAAAATCATAGGGTCACCTAGACAAGCCCAGAGAGACACCCAGAATCCAGAAGGGAAAGCAGAGGTAGGAGGAAGGGCAAGAAGGAAGAGAGGTTCTGGACCAGGAATGGGGAAGAGGGAGGAGCTCTTGTTGGTGAGTGCAAGAAGCAATTGCCTGATTTTTAAACTGTGTTGTGTTTAAATAAATTTAAAAATGTATAAGATATAGAAGTCCCATGAGCTAGGAGCAGCCTAAGGTGATTGAAGGATAATTTGAAGTAATGTTGCTAATGTTGCAAGTAAACTTTTCTATTAGCTTAAAGGGCCATTGGAGCAAATATATGAGGATGACCGATGGGTCAAAACAATAAAACTACAATGACAGCAATAGCAAAAACAACTTCCAGGCTGGAGAAAAGTGTCCTGGGTCAGTGAAGTTTCTTCCTGAACACCCAGGACAGTCCTGTGGTCTCCTGGGAGTGTGTCTTGAGCAGAGAAGAAGGAGGAACATCTCCTCTCAGGAAAGTTGTAGGTAAACACAGGAAGATGCAACCTGAAACACCAAGGGCTGCACTGAAGCTGGCATTGAGGCCCCAAAGTGCTTTTATTTCTTCACTAAATGGGCCAATGGGGAAAAGTGCTCTATGGCCTCTAAGGAACTAGCCCAGGTGGGACTACAGTGATTCCTGGTGGCCTTTCAAAGTTGTCTATCTAGGTCATGTCTCCAAATTGTCTTATTATTTGAGTTTCTTTAAACTTTATTCTTATCATCTTTTTTTCAAAGAGTTTCCTTTGAATTGACAATGTGTTTGTTTACCTCAGCTTGGTGACCCACGCCTAGAAAGCCTTGAGTGTGGGCCTAGAGCCTTCTGAAAGTGTGGGCCCCTGAGCCTTCTGATGGAAAAGGCATCTCTATAGCCAGTGTTCTGACACCGTAACTCAAACATCAGGCCAAAGTCACACTTCCCTACCTGCTGTGCTTTGCAAAAGGAATTTGGCCTGTTGAGTGGCCCTTGTGAGCTGTGAAGGGAAGCGAGGATTCCACAGGTCACAGAGTGAGCATTACTGGCCGGGTCAGAACCAGGGGCTCAGAACAAGAGGTCACTGACTCCTGCATGAGAAAGTATTCATAAGGACTTAAGGAGACACAGGTGTGTTGAGTTTCAAGGGCTATACATCCTCATATTCCATGTTGCCCAAGTCCACAGAGAAATCTCAGCTAAAGTAAGGAGGGCCTTAGAGAGGAAGATCAGGTCCCAGGAAAGATGGGAAAGGACTCACATTAACGCAGGTGATTGTGTCATACACTGGAGTCTCTCCAGAAGAGGGGTAGTAGTTAAGAACTTCCTGATGAGTATCTATTCCCTTCTTCTCTTCAATGGACTCTGAAACCAAGGTGGGAGAGAATCAGAGCTGACCTTCCTTTGATTCACCACCCCCACCAGCCTACCCCCTGGAAGACCCACTTAGGGTGACCATGCTGGTTTCCCTACAACTGATCACCATGCTGGTTTCTGGGACATGGGACTTTCCGTGCTACACCCAGGGAAATCCCATAATGAACTGTTTACCCTGGTTTCTTCACTTCCCAATTTGTGGACCAAGGCAGCCAAAGGGGAAGCAGAGAAAGTCAGAGACACTTTCAGAGTGCTTTCAAGAGGGAGGAAAGATCTTAACACCTACAATTTATACACAACTGATGCTTAGGTCCCTCCCCAACACTCCACATGGACAGTATCGGGGAAGCTGAGAAGAAAAAATCAGTAGGAGGGTTTAGGGATGCAGAGCATGGGGTTTGGCATGGAGAGACAGAGGTAGCCTTCTCCAGGAAGAGTGTGTCTAGACTGAGGTGGGGAGTAAAGAGAGGTCTCTGGAGTTGATCCAATGAGGAGGACTGGGTATGGTTTGGGGTCTCTAACCAGGGATAGGGATTGGAAGGGATTGGAGTGTGTTGGTGTATGGGACCTCAGAGTTGGAAGCCATCACCTCCCAGGTCTGAGGAACAGAGTCAGCAGTGTAAGGCTTGTGTCAGTAGGAGGATCACACCAGTAAGTCGCTCTTTGGGGAAAGAGAGGGGTGAGCACTGGAGAGGGAACTAGGAGGACTTTGGACTTAGAAGATAAGTTATGGACTCAAGCACTCTCTTACTCCAGAATTAAGGAGTGCAAGATGATTGTGTTCTCCTTGAGTACACAGAATATGACCTCTTCATTTCTGTATCCTTAGTGCCTAGTACCAATTCCAGCACACAGTTCAACATATGTTTGTTGAAGAAATGAGGGAGCAAATGCATGAATGAGGCTGAAGGCAAAAATAGTGCATGCTCTACCTTTTCTTCTTTCTCTTCGCATAATTAGAATAACTGGCACCAGGGCAAAGGCACTGAACAGGAAGAGCACCCCCAGGACATACAGGACCATGGAGGATTCTGAGTCATCAGCAGCACCTTTAATGAGAGAATGGGTAGAGGCACAGGGAAGGGAGAAGAGTCAGCTAGGGAAAATGACCCAACTTGTGGAGCAACTGCCACCTTCCTCCCAGTCTGGTGACTTCCCAGGGGCCTCTAGTCTTCATGGGCTGTTCCCATGGGGACCAGGAGCTGAAGAAGGTATAGGTCCTGAGACAGAGGCTCCTGGAGAGAGAAGAGAGACCGTTACCTTCACAGAGCTTCCAGGCAAAGATGGGGTTTGAAGAATTGCTGCTGATGGGGTTCCTGGCCACACAGACGAAGGTCATGCCCTTTTTTCCCAGCCTCCAGGATATAGAGAGGATGGGGCCATTATGGGACTCATTGGCTGCCTGCCCCACGGACTCCCAACTGTAGGTCACATCCTCTCCTCCCTGGTCCATGAAGCATGTCAAATTAGTCACACAGGTGCCATTCTCATTGTTCTGCAGACCCATGGTAACTTTGGGCTTTGACAGGTGCTCTGCAAAAGAGAAACGGACAACCAAGAGTGGAAACTATGCCTTTTCTGAATTATTCTTGTAAAGCTTGGACCTGATTCTCTGGGGTGCTGCAGAGTGGAGAGGAAGAAGCTATTCATAGCAGAATTCTCATTCTTATCTGGGAAAGAGAACTGTCTAGGTCGGCTTTCCTAGTTATATAAAAACAACAGTAACAACAGAAATAATAATAATAATTCAACAAGAATGCAGCTGCCATTTTCGAAGCAAAGCTATATGGCCAGCCTTGTGCTAGATGCATTTTAGATGTGAGCTAATTTTATCTTTTTTAGAGGCTCCCTATTCCTCTGTCTTCAGGCTTCCTTGAAGAGACTTTCACTTTACTCTCCAGGAGAGAATAGTATGGGAATACTATTTTTGGTCCTCCTCTCTTTCTCGTGCTCATTGTTCTCCCTGAGAGGATGAGCAATTGGTTCATTGATGAGATGGAAAGAGTCTGACATCCAACATCACTTCTTTATTACCTCTCTCTATTTTGAGCTGTTAAGATTGCTGTCTAAATGTGGTTTGCCCTTCTTTCCCACCCCCAGCTAGTTTGACTGCATACCCTCTGTTCCTTTCAACTATGTCTATATGGAGGACACACCTGGATCAAGGTACATGGCCTAACTCTTAAGGGCAAACCTGGAGGCCCATCTCTGGTTGTCCCTGATCCTACAGCTCAGTGAGTAAGGCAGCTATTGTAATTGGTTGAGTAATTGTTTTGTAAGTTCATCTTCCCTGAATGGGCTCCAAGGTCTAGACTTTGGGGGAAAATATTTCTCCTATCTAGCTTCACCAGAAAAAATAAAGCTGATATTTTTATCTTCCTTTTGATTCTTGTGTGGATTTTTCAATTGGTTGGAATCTGTAGGGAAAGAGGTATAATTGATGTTTATACACAATAATCTTTCTAAGATAGATATCACCTTCCTCCCCATTAAAGGTATGGAAATGAAATTTCACGGAGCTTAAGTAACCTGGCTAAGGCCATGCAGTTAGTAGGTAGAGAAGCCAGCATTTGACTTGTGTGATCACTGCTTCCCCTATCACCCATCCTCTACACTACACTGCCTCTTGCAGAATCTTTGAGTAGGAAGGGGCCTGAGGGGTGAGCTACATTTACTTCATCCATGCAGGAGTTCCCTCTTCCACATTCTTGCCAAATGTTTATCCAACCTTTGCTTGAACATCTCCAATATCAGAGAGTTTACCACTTTATGAAGGCAGTCATCCACCTTTGGAACTAATTCTGCTCACCATAGACACGCAGCCCATACCGCTGGATGAAGGGGTCTTTGAAGGAAGAACTGTATATCACCACGCGGTAATCACCCGAGTCACTCTTATCCAGTTTGCTGAGCTTCAGGGAATAGTTTCCATGTAGGAATTCCAGCCTTTCCTTGTTATGACTCTGGGTCACTATGACATTGGCTTGTTTGTCTGGTGTTTTTGGCTCTATGGTGATGAGAGGGGTTGTGTTGAAGATCCAGACAAGGCTATCAATCTGAATTCCTGGGAGCTTCAGAGGGAAAGTCACAGACCCACCAAGGTCACCAACCAGTTCTTTCAGAGCTCCAGAGGTTGCTGGCCCTGCAGACACAGAGAACCATAAAATAAACCTAAGTCCCTGCCCTTGCCACCAATTACTCACCTGTTTTGGGTCCTGGGAAGGTCCCAAGAAACCCTCTGGGGCCAACCCAACCAGCCCCTGGGAAGCCCTTTGAAACCTCACTCACACAAAGGCATTGAGGTCAGAATGCTTTGCCTGAAAGGAGGGACTGCAGGTGAACCCACCCCTTCCCAGAGACCTCAGGCTGGAAAGACCATTCTCTGAGGTAGGTCATGAGGCCCAGCTCCATCTTGGACAAGTTCCTGTTAGGGGACAAGTGGGGAGGTTACTGTCCAATCCTCCCTTTGGACTCCCAGATTGCTCCTGGAGAGCTGACTTTGATGCAGATGCAGAAGCAGCAGCTTGCCTGGCATAGGGGCAGTTGTTCTCAAGCAGAGATCGGGACACTGGGAAGGGAGCTCTAAGTTCTTAATGATAACAATAGCTGGGAAGCTTGCGGGTGTTTCATCTTCTGTTTTATGATAGATTAGAGTGCGAAATCATCCCCGAGTGAGGTTCTCATTCACTTTAATTTCAGTGTCCTTGAGTGGAAAGGCCAAAGAGCACTGGACGCTCTACAGTATGCCTAGACTGACTCATGATGCTCACCCCCAACTACTAGGAGTTGTAGTAGGGGTTCACTTCCCCAAGAAGTTTTTGTGTCACCACAATCTTAGTTCACCTCAAAAAGTATGACTTATAAACAACCACCACTGGTTATGTGGTTCCAGGTGGAAAACAGTTAAGAACGGCTGTGGAAAAAGCTTCCAGAAGTGGCCCACGGAGCATTTCCAGTGAACAAGTGTGGGGAATGAGTCTTCTACCTGTTAAGATCTGAGGGACAGACTCGGGATAGCACAGAGCAGAAAGGAAATTTAGAAGTACACAGTCAGTAAGAGGCAGAGACCACATCAGTACCCTGTTAAGATCTGAGGGACAGACTCGGGATAGCACAGAGCAGAAAGGAAATTTAGAAGTACACAGTCAGTAAGAGGCAGAGACCACATCAGTACCCACAGGATCAAGGCCCCATCCATCATCGCTTACAAATGAGAAAAACAAACAACAGAGATTGAGAGAAAGTATTCAAGGGATCACAAATAGTGGCAAAACTAAAACCAGAACCCAAGTCTTCTTAAAGGTGTTCTCCATACAAGTACAAAACCCAGTTATTTTCCCTTCTACCTCTTAACATAATGCATCATGCTGAAATGTCTAAGAGAAGTTTTATTAATTCCATCATGGAAAGCACAAAAAAGAAGAAACAAGGAAAATCTTTTTAAGTCATTTCTACACCCAATGTAGGGCTCAAACTCACAACCCTGAGATCAAGAATCACACACTCCCCCAACAGAGCCAGCCAGGTGCCCCAGGAAAATCTTTTTAAAATCTAACAAAGCAACAAGCTATAGGCTCCTGACAGTTGTATTATAATGAGGCAGCTGCTGGGCTGCACTATGACTTTTGTAGGCTGTATTCACTTTTGCCTTAGTTGGTCCTTCATCCATAAAAAAATATTAAAAATTATATTTTATGACTGCATTGGTATAAAAATGAATGTAATGCCAGCTGCATTCATTATTACATATTAATTATTATTATTATATTTATTTTTCTTCTGATTCTGAAAGAAATTCAAACTATTGTGGGCCCTGGACATTGTGTCTAATTGGCTCTGTGCGATTGACCAAGCATCCAGGTTCTACTTCATGTCAAAGCTTGATCTGTTACCATATTTTTTTTTAATTGAAATATAGTTGACATACAATAATTATATTAGTTTTAGGTGTACGACATAGTAATTCAACAATTCTATACATTACGCAGTGTTCACCATGATAACTGTAGCCACCATACTAAGTTATTACAACATTATTGACTCTATTCCCTGTGCTGTACTTTTCATCTCTGTGACTTATTTCTCTTATAGCTGGAGGTTTGTACCTCTTCATCTTCTTCACCTATTTCACTCATCCCTTCACCCCTTCTTCCTTCTGGCAACCACCAGTTTGTTTTCTGTATTTATGAGTCTGTTTCTGTTTTTGTTTCTTTGTTTTAGACTCCACATATGAGTAAAATCATATGGTATTTGTCTTTCTCTGCCTGACTTATTTCACATAGCATGATACCCCCTGGGTCCATCCATGTTGTTGGAAATGACAAGATTTCATTCCTTGTGATGGCTGAGTAATATTCCATTGTGTATATATACCACATCTTCTTTTTTATTTGAGAGAGAGAGAATGAGAGACAGAGAGCATGAGAGGGAGGAGGGTCAGAGGGAGAAGCAGACTCCCTGCCGAGCAGGGAGCCCGATGTGGGACTCGATCCCGGGACTCCAGGATCATGACCTGAGACGAAGGCAGTCGCTTAACCAACTGAGCCACCCAGGCGCCCTATACCACATCTTCTTTATCCCTTCACCTATTGAGAGACACGTGGGCTGCTTCCATATATTGGCTATTATAAATGATGCTGTAATAAACACAGGGGTGCATATATCTTTTTGAATTACTGTCTTTGTTTTCTTTGGGTAAATACCCAGTGGCAGAAATACTGGATCATAGGGTATTTCTATTTTTAACTTTTTGAGAAAACTGCGTACTGTTTTCTACAGTGGCTACACCAATTTACATTCCCACCAACAGCGTGCTAGGATTGCCTTTTCTCCGTACCCTTGCCAACACTTGTTATAATCTTTTTGATACTAACCATTCTGACTGGTATGAGCTGGTATCTCATTGTGGTTGATTTGCATTTCCCTGATAATGAGTGATGTTGAGCATCTTTTCATGTGTTTGTTGGTCATCTGTATGTCTTCTTCGGAAAAGTGTCTATTCTGGTTCTCTGTCCATTTTTAATTGGATTATTTGGGTTTTTTGGTGTTGAGTCTTATAATCATATTTTCTACCACCCTGGCACTGATGCAACTCATTACCCTTCTAGCAAGAGACAAATTCCTGTACTGGCCTATCCAGATATCTAAAATTGCTTCACTAGAGATTTATTTCTATAGTCCCTGTTAAAACTCAACTACTCCGGGGCACCTGGGTGGCTCAGTTGTTAGGTGTCTGCCTTTGGCTCAGGTCATGATCCCAGAGTCCTGGGATTGAGCCCTGCATCGGGCTCCCTGCTCCACAGGAAGCCTGCTTCTCCTTCTCCCACTCCCCCTGCTTGTGTTCCCTCTCTCGCTGAGTCTCTCTCTGTCAAATAAGTAAAGAAAATCTTTAAAAAAACCCAAAACTCAACTACTCCAGAAATAGTTCCCAATATAGTTACTATGCATCAGGGTTGATTCTGTGCCAACATTTATTGTAGAGATTATGCCTAAGACCTAAAGCAATCCTGGAAACTAGGAATTTTGATCCTTTTACACAGGGATCAGCAACCTATACAGTCCATGGGCCAAATGTGGCCTGCTGCGTATTTTGGTAAATCAAATTTTATTTGGACAGAGCCAGCCATGTTCTTTTTTTTTTTTTTTAATTTTATTTATTTATTTATTTATTTTAGAAAGAGCGAGAGAGCTGGGATAGGGAGGAACAGAGGGGGAGGGAGAGGGACAAGCAGACTCTGTGCTGAGTGCAGAGCCTGTTGAGGGGCTCTATCCCATAACCCTGAGATCATGACCTGAGCTGAAACCAAGAATAGGATGCCCAACTAACTGAGCCAGCCAGGTGCCCCAGGACACAGCCATGTTCTTTCATTTACATATTATCTATTGCTGCTTTTTCACTACAAAGGCTGAGTTGAGTAGTTGCAACAGAGATTATATTGCCTGCAAAGACTAAAACATTTACTATTTGACCCTTTACAGCGAAAGTTTGTTAAGTCCTGATTGATGAGAAAACTGAGATTCAAAAAAACCTAAATAACTTGTCCAAAGGGACAAAGCTAGTAAGTGATGATTTGAGGATTTAACTCAATGTCACTCTCTCTCCGGAGGCTGGGGTCTTTCCACTATGGCTCAGTTTGAAGGCCCTGGAGCCTTGTGCCTGCTCCAGCCCTCTCCCTCCCTCCCTTTCAGCAGTGAGGGCTCAGGTGTCAATTCTGAAGCCCTTGTGTCTCACAGAATCCAATTTCCCCTTCATGTCCTTTGGTGACCTTTCTTTCTTTCTCTCTCTTTCTTCCTTCCTTTCTTTCTTTCTTTTTTAAAGATTTTATTTATTTATTTGATATATAGAGAGAGAGCACAAGTAGGCAGAGAGGCAGACAGAGGGCCAGGCAGAAGCAGAGGAAGAAGCAGGCTCCCCGCTGAGCAGCGAGCCTGACGTGGGCCTCGATCCCAGGACCCTGGGATCATGACCTGAGCCCAAGGCAGATGCTTCACCAACTGAGCCACCCAGGAACCCAGAGGTGACCTTCTTTTAAGCACAAGTGCTCTACCAGTGCTCCAGAGAAAGGAAATCCTGATGTTATAAAATGTTGACCTAGTCCCTTGATTACACTTTTGGGATTTTTTTTTAATTTAAAGATTTTTATCTATTTATTTGAAAGAGAGAGTGCACATGCATGAGCAGGGGAAGGGGCAGAGGGAGAAGCAATCTCCTGGCTGAGCAGGGAGCCAGATGCAGGGCTCAATCCCAGGACTCCGCAATCAAAACCCAAGCCAAAGGTAGCCGCCTAATTGAGCCACCTGGGCGCCCCTACAGTTTTGGGATCTTAACTACCTTTTTTTTTGGTAAATTTGTCTCCAAAAGTACTGGCTTCTCCCCCTGGGTAAATGCCTTTTTGAGGGGCTGATTCCTGTTTTCGAACATTTCTGCCTCCTCACCCCCATCAGTCAGTGCATATATACTATGGATCTCTCAAGTCTTTATTAAATCATTCTGTTAAGTAATCTGATTTTTTTTTAAAGATTTTATTTATTTATTCATGAGAGACAGAGAGAGACAGAGAGGCAGAGGGAGAAGCAGGCTCCCAAGGAGCAGGGAGCCTGATGCGGGACTCGATCCAGGGACTCCAGGATCATGACCTGAGCCGAAGGCAGACGCTTAACCATCTGAGCCACCCAGGCGCCCAGTAATCTGATTTTTCAAAAAGTTGCTCCCCTGCATCCCTAAATACTAAAGCAGGATGGTTTCCAGTGGCTCTGTCTTTGATAATTTCAACGGTGTCAAAATAGTCGCAGTACATGCTACAAAGTCAGTGTCAGTTTGAATTTTTGACTGATCATCTAATGTTTGCATCCTTTTACTTCAACAATAAGGTGAATATTTTGCAGTCAAATACAGATTGGTTATCACTTGGCTCCAAATAGGTGTAACCCTGGATTTTCACACAAGGTTTGGGGGAGATGTTTAAACTGGGGAGGTGGCCAACTGCAAGGATATTACTTTAGTACTATAGCATGTGTACACACATTTAGACATGGGTAATCATTCTTTTCACTTCTTCAGACATGTGGTGCTATATTCTCTGTGTGAATGCCAAGACAGGTGAATTTTGTGTGAGGATATTAAAAAATGTCTCCAAATTCATTGCTTCTTGTTAGGATGAAATTGGAAGATGACACAGTGCAAATTGTCAACACAAGCCTAGAGGGAGTATATTGTTTCTATCTTAATTATATCTATAGGATGAATAGAGGGGTCATGAAAGAAGAAAGTAGCTCCATGCCATTCCCCAAGTGTGAGTTCAGACGATAAGGGGAGGGGTTAATGAGTGCTAGCCAGTTTTGTTTCCTCTTCTGTGGGAAGAGTTTCCCATAGTTGACTGTGAAAAGGGATCCAGAAACAAGAGACTTCTCTCAGCTATCCAAGGCTGACCTGAAGTTCCGCATTCTATGATGGCTTTTCCACCTGCAGCAGTCTTACCAAGTTTTACCTTGCCTATGTAGGTCATGTTTTCTTAATTCAGTCATTCTTTCCTCTAGCAAGAATTTATTTAGTTCCATATTTGTGCCACGCACTGTCTAGGAGCTGAGGATATAACTAGGGAGGGATACAATCCTGACCCTTGTACTCATGGAGTGAGGAGATAGCCATTAAATAAGTGGCTGTATGGGTTATGAAAGGGGATGTAGTAGGCACTTGGGGAACCTACAATACAGAGATTGAATGTCATCTGTAAAATTGAAAGACTCTAGAGAATGAGTGGCTACTAACACCCACCTACAAAGCCTAGGAGGATTGGACCTCATGAAACTCATCTACCCTCCCACCTAGATCAGTGTAGTGAATGTCCTAACTTGCCTTTTCTGCATCCACTTCATCCTTTCCTCATTTTATAGCAGCCAAGTGTGTCAGGTAAGACTGACAGGAACCCAGTTCAAGTGGTAGCCTTCCTCTGGCATGGTAATTAGTTCAGCAGTATCACATGACCTGGGCTGACTTATCTGAGAAACCCCGGGGTTTTGCTCCAAGGGCAAGATGACCATATGATGCTGTGGGAAGATATGAAGCTGGGGACCACTTGCTATCACCAGACAAGCAGCCAGGTCTCCTCCCTCACCTGACCCCCAGTGTCCTTTGTACCTCACATTTTTGTTTGTGCTTTATCCTTCTCTCTGCCCATCCAAATCATATTCAAGACCTATAAAACCTAGTTCAAAGCCCTTCCCTGAACAAGTCTCCACCTCTTTCACCACACCTACCCCCCGAAATTCCACCACAAATGTCACTTCTTTTTCCATTTTAAATTCCCCAGAAGGAGTTATTCTCCTGGGTGATGATTGGACATACCATTTGTAGACCAATAATTGGTCTACAGGCATTAGGTTCCAGATTACCTGGTGGTAGGCTCTGGGATTGCACCCAGGGAGGGGCGGGGATGGCCTCTCCTGCCAGGCAGCATGGAACAGTGTAAAGAGGTGGTGCTCTGGCCTAACTGGGAGTCAGAAAACCTGGGTTCATTCTGGTTCCTCTGTAATAAGCAACAAACACTTGGTGTCACTCCTTAGCTCATAAACTGGTTTAAAGGGCATCACGTTTTTATCCTCAAAGTAACTCCATTAGATAGAGGTTAATTAAGCTCCATTTTATGGATGAGGACACTGGGGCTCCAAGATGCTGAATGATTTCCCCAAAGTCCCAAATTGGGAAGTGGTAGATGTGGGATGAGAAGCTGGTTGGTTCTTTTGTGTCGGAGGCTTGCATTCTTTCTACTACTGCCTTGTTATTTACCACTTTGAGTTATAATGTTGAGTTGAGTGAGAGTCTCAACTCTCAAAGAGAAAAATAATCTTTATTTGCCAGGACTTGGGGTGGATGAAAGGTGAATATGGATTTGAAAGCATTTTGAGAAGTACAGAGCCTTCCACCACACAGTAGGAGGTGGGAGGGAAG
Organism: Leptonychotes weddellii; assembly: GCF_054177405.1. Classification (NCBI taxonomy): domain Eukaryota; kingdom Metazoa; phylum Chordata; class Mammalia; order Carnivora; family Phocidae; genus Leptonychotes; species Leptonychotes weddellii. Next base: position 134,115,516 of record NC_138374.1, read on the forward strand.
GGCGAGGAGCAGTGTTATGAAACAGGCCTTGAGAAGGCTTCTCATTTTTAATTCTCATTTCCTCAAGGATGGCTAGAAGTGAGAAACAGATTTCCCAAAACTTCTCTGGATGGCTTCTCAGCAGGATGAGCTTTTCAGAAGGTGGTGTGGAACCTAATGCCTATAGACCATTCACCGGCTAATTCACAGCAAAACACTATGTCCAGTCACCATGCATGGTGAGATCTCCTGCAGCAAGCATTCCCTGCCAACCTGCCTTTGGAGGTGGAGGGAGCTGGAGCAGGAGACCTTCTGTCTTCTGTCCTGGCCGAGACTCAGATATTTTGGAATCAAAAGAGTCAACCCTAAGATGCCCTTCATAACAGGAAAGTAAACAGCTCCTCCCCTTTGCCACCTCCTTTTCCTCTGGGTTATCACCTCCTCCCTTTCACCTGCTCCCCCACAAGACTCAAGAGTTGAGTGGAGGGAAGGAGCTAGATTAAGAGGAAGGGACATTATCAGTACAGCCAGAATTAAGGGATGGTACCAAGGAGGAAGACTTCAAGGTAGGGGAGGATGTAAAGCTCACCTCCTGCTTGCTGGCGTGGTCCCCAAGCATCTGTCCCAGGATGCAGTGCCCCCATTAGAATGTACCAGCATATCGTAGCATCCTCTTCATGGAAACCAGAGCATCTTAGAGCTGGGAGAGGTCTTAGGGACTACTTAGTCCCATCCCACTTCACAATGAGGAGACTGATGCTCCAAGGGTCATGGTGACATGCTCTAAGTCAGTGGAGCCAGGACTCCTAAGGCAGGGCTTCCCAAGCTATGCCCCCAACACCCCTGAGATCTGTAGCACTGCCTCAGTGTGTTTCTGAAGAGCTTAAGAGGGAGTAGGGGGAGATGAGTGAGGGGCAGAGCAGTAGGGAACTTGAATGTGAATGTGGCGGTTTAGGGCTGGAGTATTGGCAAAGGCATGTGGCATATTGGGAGGTTTGCAAACCTTTGTTCCATGTGTATCAGTCTTGGCACTGATTTAAAATTCTCTTTCTGTGGTACATTAATTAAGGGGAAGTTGGGTAAGGAGCAGTAGATTCCAAAATTGGTTTTTTCTTTCTTAAGCAGGAGTTTGCTTTTATGAAACGAAATCTTATGCAGAATCGAACATGTAAATTACTGTATAGAGTCAAAGCCTCCCTGATGGAAGAGGAGTCCCTAAGCCTCCGCCCCATCACCCCTTCCCATCTCTCACCCCCTATACTTTCTTTTTTTTTTTTAAGATTTTATTTATTTATTTGACAGAGAGAGAATGAGAGAGAGAGCACATGAGAAGGGGGAGGGTCAGAGGGAGAAGCAGACTCCCTGCCAAGCAGGGAGCCCGATGCGGGACTCGACCCCGGGACTCCAGGATCATGACCTGAGCGGAAGGCAGTCGCTTAACCAACTGAACCACCCAGGCGCTGCCCCCCCCCCCCATACTTTCTTTAAGCTCTTCAGAAACACAATAGAGACACAATAAAGAAAAGATAAAGGACAATTTTGGACTCCTTTCAGGCATGGGCAATGTACCACACAGGCTGTCCACAGCCTCCTGGAGCAGGGCACACACATGTACCCTGCTGCCCACAGTTCAGGTTTCAGATGGACACCTGGGGTTTTGAAAAGCTCTGCTGTGTGCTCCCCCAATTCACCTTCAAGTTCCACTTCTGATCACTATTTCTATTCAGGGAGTGGTTTTTAAAGTGAAAACCTATTCTAGGACCACCTGCTTAGAACCAGGTGCTTCCTAAATATGCAACATTCTAGTGAACTTCAGGAGAGCAACAGTCTGCTGAACGCTTAGTGAGGCCAGGTGGTGGGGAGGAAAGGATTGGGAGCACTGACTGACTATGGGGTCTTGGGCAGGTCACTTCAGGCAGGCTGGGGCACATATAAACATACCAGCCAAGTCCTCAGAGGGAGACTTCATGGTGGTACCCCATGAGTTTGATGACCAGAGAGATATCTCTAACTTATGGGGCTCCAGGTCCTTTCTGAGAGCCCTGAGGATAGTAAAATCTTCAAAGACCAGAATCCTTGTGACAGGAACAGAAAAGTCCTCAGTCCTTCATGGTATTAGACATAAAGTACCTACAGTGTGAGCTGGTTTTCTAAGTAGAGACTGATTGAATTGCTCAGTTAAGAGAGAAAATTCAAATGTTTCCTTCTACTAATATTGTTGTCATGCATAATCATTTAAAATATTTTTCTAAATATTTTCTAATACACTTCTAAATGTATACTTATAAATATGTTTAAGTAGAAATATTTAAAATGTATATTTATAAATAAATAAATATACACCTGTATGATCTCATTTTGATTTTAAAGTTGCCCTCAAAGGGAAGGAGGGCTAAGTCCTGGGGAAGATAACATTCTTTATTTAATTCATGACAGAATCTGGATTAGAACACAGGTCATTCTACTACCCAACACCCCTTCTTTCAGCCCTTCCTTCCCTGGGACAGTCAGAGGGGGAGGCTGTCCCCAGATTCATTCTTTCTCCTCTCCTTCTAGTTTCTTCCTGTCCTCTGATTTAGAAACCACAGATTACAAAAATATATTAAATGAAGTGGCAGAGCTTCCTGAGTTGGGCCAGACTCCCAGAGTGGACCCAGAAGCCTAGAGGTATACCTCAGGATGGAGAAGGCAGTCAGGAGAACAGGAGAATATGGACTCACCTATGAGCTGGCAGAGGAGAAGGATGAGGATGAAGCATGCTGGGGGACCAAGCATGTTGTTCTCTGGATGTCAGTCACTAAAATGAACTACTTCCCTCTTGTGGTGCTCACATCTCTTCCCCAGCTAGCATTTGTAAAAGTAGGAGGGGTCATGAAATGAAAAGTGAGAATGAACTGTCTATAATTTTTTCCAATGTTTATCTCACTTGTTAATTGTAGGTAGTCAAAAAAGGATGGAAAAAATGAATTGAATCCCAAAAGTGATGAAGCCCTCCATTTTACAGATAAGGAAACATTGGCTCAGAGATGCTAGGAATTGATCAAGGCCATATGGTCAGTCTTTTCTGCTACATTATATGACCTCTCAGATACTCAGAACACAGGAAATGGAAGGAAATCAAAGATTAGAAGGAGGAAAAAAGGGTGGCACTAGGGATAATAATAATATTTACTGAGTTTTGCTAAGTGGCAGGAGTACATGCATTCTTTTATTTGTTCCTCTTAACAACCCTGTGAGATACTACGATAATTCGTATTTTCCAGATAAGAAAATGAAGGCTTAGAGTATATTACAGCAAAATTAAAAAGTTATTTTAATAAAAAAAACAGTATGAGAGGCAAAAAGTCAAGCCAATTAGTGGGAAATGATATTTATAATACATTTATTCCACAAGAGTCTTATATCCATAATACATAAAGAAGTCTTACATATCAATAAGAATTAGGCAGACAACACAATGGACAAGAGACCGAAATAGGTACTTCATAAAAAAAGATATCCAAATGGCAAATAAAGAGAAATCACTAAGAAAATGATGTCAATAGGAATAGCTAAAAGGTCAATAGAGGCACTAAAATGAATTCTAAAAAAATTTCTAAAAATAACTTTTTTTTAAAAAAGATTATTTATTTATTTATCTGAGAGAGAGAATGGGAGACAGAGAGCATGAGAGGGGGAGGATCAGAGGGAGAAGCAGACTCCCTGCTGAGCAGGGAGCCCAATGCGGGACTCGATCCCGGGACTCCAGGATCATGACCTGAGCC
>NC_138374.1:134119758-134140840 GCF_054177405.1 Leptonychotes weddellii
ATAAACCAAATCATGTTATTCTTCAGCTTGCCAGTTGTTTCCCATATCACTTAGGATAAAATGTAAAGTACTTTTCAGGGCCTCCAACCCTACATAATGGCTCTTAGCTACCTTTGTGATGTCATCTCCTAGCTCTTTCCCCCTATCTTTTTCCACACCTGTTACACTAGCCCCTCACTGTTCATGAATACCCCAAGCACACCTCAAGGTCTTTGCACTACAAGAAAGCTTTTCCCTCAGATATCCACATGGCTATTTCTTCCTTAAGATTTACTCAATGTCATTTATTAGAGGGGGCTTTCTTGTCCCCTTGTTAAAATATCACTCCTTGATCTTCTACTTTCTATTCCGTAGAATAGAATAAAGTTGTTATTATTATTTTCCATAGTATCTACCACGCTAAAATCCAAGAACCATAAGAAGAAAGACTTTGTTTTGTTCACTACTCTATTCTCAGCAACTAGAATAGTGCCTGGTACATAGCACATCCTCAACACATGTGTTAAATGAATGAGTGATTGTCTTGAGTAATAAATTTGAGTAATTATGAATGATACCCATCATTCCTTTTTTTTTCTATTTGGAAAGGAAAATTGGGAGTAGAAAAGGGATGGGATTTCTCAGGGACTCAGGACTCCATTTTCTGTGAGACTGGTATGGTGGCAGAGCAGAATATGGGGGAAGATTCAAAAACTCTAGGGGATGAAAGAAAATTTGTAAAGAAAATAATGCTCGTATATTTCCAGGGTGAAATCTGTGTCATATCAAAGTGAGAAACGGTTATTCGTCTAAACCATGACAGTTACAACTCATCTAATTTAAAAATATCTTTTTCAATAGTTATTTCTTTTTCAAAACACCTATAATTAGATTATATGCAAAATGGCTGTAGAGCAAGCATAGCAGTCACTTTTCTTATGATGTGATTTTGCACTCAATTATCATTTAAATTTTTTTCTTTGTAAAATAACTAAGCATGAAATTAAAATGTGAAATAGAGAACTTTAAATTTCAAGGTAAAAAATCTACAGGAACTTTTTGATATTTTTCTCACTAATATGCTTTCATCACAATTTGACCAAATTTTTGTACATCTTCAATAGAATGCTTTTTCCAACTCACTCTGAAATATTTAAATTAATGTTAAAACATCCCCGGGAGTGCATATAACTAATAATTTAATCCCTTGAGACTTCATAGAAACCAGCTGCAGTCCAATGAGAATATTACTTTCTCATTGGCTGGTGGCTTCCCTGCAACACAGCCATAGAGTCTACACGCCTGTTGGCAGAGCTACACACCAAAATTCTCAAGCCCAGTGTGGGAAGCTGGGAGCACTTGCCCTTCCTCTCTGGGCCCTGGTTACTGCTCTGCAGTTGGTTGGACTCTGCTGATTGTCATGTCCTGTTATATCAGTGAGCTTTGAATCTGTGACTATGCTTTCCTGAACTGCCCCCAGTGTCTAAGAGTCACTTCTAAGTGGTCAGAGGTGAAAGAATTATTATCATGTCTCACATGTCTAGTGTACATTCCAGTTTCTACATCTCTTAACCTACATTCTGTCTCTGGGTTTCATCAATCATGTGACATGTCCTTTGAGGAAGGAGGCTCTGGAAAGGGAGGCTAGCCCTTTCTTGTGCCCAGGACAGTGCTTGGTGTGACTAGACTCCCACACACTGACCCCAAACACCCAATAATCTATCCATCAAGTACAATGTATGGCAGAGAGCCCTAGACCACATCCCTGGTTGGCGCTCCTCACTTGTCATTAACATAACTTTTATCACCCACTGTACTGTGTGTTGAAAATACACAGAAAGAGAATTGTCTGCCTTCAAATAAGCCATGCTCTGTTGGGAGAAATATATACATAAGACAATAATTATGATGCAGAGGCCCAGGACTGTGATGGGTAGAGTCTAAGCACAGAGTAGTTTTTAATGTAGGGTCTACCACTACATGTCATCTCACTCTTATGACTCATCATTTCTTCACCCATTAAGTTAAAATAAAACTGTCTTCTCTTACCTACCTCATGGGTTGTTGTGGGTGCAAAACTGTGGAGTGGATGTGAAAGCACTTTGTAACTCTAAAGGGCAATACTACCGTGACTACAAGACATGTGGGGTGGCAGTGGGAGGGGATGGTCTCATGATAGCTGTCCTGTGCTGGGCTCCTGGAAGTTTCACTGGGTGTGGGAATTTATCCAGATGTCTAGAGCTCAGAGCCAGTCCTTGCTCAGTTCACAACTTCTGAAATGTGAAAAGTAGGACAGAAGAAAGGAGAGCAGAGGAGCCTTGGCTACCCCTGGTCTTGTGCCTGCACAAGTGGAAACTCCCTCAATCCTGAAGGACTGGAAAGTAATCTCCTTAGGCAAGGCCAGTCCCAGCCCCTCTCTCTGCTGGTCTTCTACTTCAGTATCTCAGAATATGGTTCTTCTCTGGCTCTAACCTCCATTTCTCCTGCTTTAACATATGATCGTTTCCATTTGGTTGGAGGAGAAAACAACTAGAAGCTTTCTCTGACATCTCTTCATTCAACCTTTTTGAGAAGATGGGACATGGGGGAGGAGGTGATGTAAGAAATGTCTAACATGCTCACAGTCCACCCATTGACCCATAAATTGTCCATATTCCTTGTCATTCACAGCAGAGCTGCCCTGCTCACCTCTGTCAGCATGACTCATCCCTCCCCCTCTCTCAGTCTGGCAGTGTTGCCCAGTGAGCGGGCAAGCACACAGATGTTCCAGCCACATGGCCTACACATGAGTCCTAGTTCTGTCCTCCCTCTTTGGTCTTGAACAAGGTGACTGATGCTTTATGCCTCCATTTCCTCACCTGGGAAATGGAGATAACCATAGTTCTTAGTCCATAAGATTGTAAGTATTAAATGAGATAATCCATATTAAGATGGCATAAAGACTGGGGCGCCTGGGTGGCTCAGTCATTAAGCATCTGCCTTCAGCTCAGGTCATGATCCCAGGGTCCTGGGCTAGAGCCCTGCACCTGCTTAGCAGGAAGCCTGCTTCTCCCTCTCCCACTCCCCCTGCTTGTATTCCCTCTCTCACTCTCTCACTCTGTCAATTAAATAAATAAAATCTTAAAAAAAAATGGCATAAAGACTACCCTGTAGTAAGTCCTCAATAAACATTAGCTATTATTTTAATTAACTCACTTAAAACAGCTTCTAATCACTTATAAAGAGGCAGGCATAAATAAATGAAGTCTTAGTTCTAGACTTCAAGAGAGGAATGCTGATGAGCCATATACCTGGAATGTCTCTCCTCATGCCCTCTGCCCTGGCAGGCTCCTGGGAACCCAGGTTCCTAGCAGGGCCCAGCACCAGGCTGACTACTGCAGCCCCAGGTCCCCAGCCCATCCTAGTCCCAGGCCAACCCCTGCAGACCCAGACTTTAGACTGGCTCCTGTGGACCCAGGCTCTTGGCTTGCTCCAGACTGGTTCCCTCAGATGAACCTTCAGACCAGCTCCCAAGGCCCCAGGTTCCAGGCTAACCCCCATGGCCCTAGGCTCCAGGCTTCACTAGCTCCATGTCATTCTGCATCGCCCCAGACTCCAGGCTGGCTCCCAAAAAACCTGGCCCATCTCAGCACCTGCCTGGTTCCTGTGGATCCATCCAGATGCCAGGCCCATCAAAGTTGTCTCCAATGCCTGGTTGGCTCCTGTGGTCCCAATACAGTGAACCCAAGCTTTAGGCCTGATCCATGGACTCAGGCACCAGTGTACCCAAGCACCAGGCTTGCCCACTTGCTGACCCAGGCACCAGACTTCTCAGTCCAAGGACTTCAGCAGCAAACCCACCCAGGATCTCTCGTGGTGAAGGGCTCTGCCTGCCGAAGTCAGTCTTTAAACTGGAAGAGGTGCCTACTTCCTCAAATGTGCAGGCACCAATGCAAAGCCACAAGGATCATGAATAGTCAAGGGAACATGACACCAACAAAGGAAACTAATAAATCATCAATGGCTGACCCTGAAGAAATGGAGATTTATGAACTGTCTGACAAATAATTAGAATAATCTTCTCAAAGAAATTTGGTAAGCTATGAGAAAACAGATAGATAATTAAATGAAATTTGGAACACAATGCATGAATAAATGAGAAATTAAACAACAACAAAAAATAGAAACCATAAGAAGACCCCTCAAAACATAAATCCTAGAGTTGGATAATACAATAACTGAACTTCAGGATTCAAAAGAGAGCTCCAACATCAAGCTCAACCAGACAGAAGAATTTGTGAACTAGAAGGCAGGTTATTTGAATCATTCCAGCAGAGGAGAACAAAGAAAAAAGAATGAAAATTGTGAAAGAAATCTACATGGATTATGGGATACCATTAAAAGAAACAATCAATGCATTACTGGGGAGACCCAGAAGGAGAAGAGATGGAGAAAGGAGCAGAGAGCTTTTTAAAAGAAATAATGGCTGAGAACTCCCCAAATCTGGGGAGAAATTTTGATGTCCAAGTTCATGAAGCTAATAGGTCATATACCTGTTGGCCATCCTTATGTCTTCTTTGGAAAAATGTTCATGTCCTCTATCTGTTTTTAAACTGGATTATTTGTGGGTTTGCTTGTTTGTTTGTTATTGAGTTGTATGAGATCCTTATATGTTTTGGATAATAACCTTTTATCAGAAAGATGGTTTGCAAATACTTTCTCTCATTCTGGAGAGTGTCTTTTCAATTAGTTGATTGTTTATGCAGGCCCTTTCTGTTTGATGTAACCCCACTTGTTTATTTTTGCTTTTTTGCTTGTGGTTTTGGTGTTATATCCAAGAAAATCATTTCCAAAACCTGTGTCAAAGAGCTTTTTCTTTATGTTTTCTTCAAGAAGTTTTACAGTTTCAGGTTTTATATTTAAGTCTTTAATCCATTTTGAGTTCATTTTTGTAAGTGGTGTAAGATAAAGAGTCCAATTTTATTCTTTTGCGTGTAAATAACCAGTTTTCCCAGCACCATTTATTTATTTATTTTAGATTTATTTTTTTATTTATTTGACAGAGAGAGACACAGCGAGAGAGAGAACACAAGCAGGGGGAGGGGGAGCGGGAGAGGGAGAAGCAGGCTTCCCGCAGAGCAGGGAGCCCGATGCGGGACTCAATCCCAGGACCCTGGGATCATGACCTGAGCCGAGGGCAGACGCTTAATGACTGAGCCATCCAGGCGCCCCCCAGCACCATTTATTGAAGACTATATTTTCCCTATTGAGTATTTTTGGCTCCCTCGTCAAATATTAGTTGATCATATATCTGTGGGTTTATTTCTGGGCTCTCAATTCTGTTCTGTTGGTCTGGTTTTTTTTATTTTTAAATATTTATTTACTTATTTGTGAGAAAGAGAGAAAGTGGTAGAGGGGCAAATGGAGGCAGAAAGGGTGAGAGAATCTCTAGCAGACTCCCGCTGAGTGCAGAGCCTGACGCAGGGCTTGATCTCATGACCCTGAGACCATGACCTGAGCTAAAAGCAAGATTCAGATGCTTAACTGACTGAGCCACCCAGGCGCCCCCTCTATGTGTCTGTTTTAATGTCAGTACCATACTATTTTGATTACTATAGCTTTGTAATAAAGTTTGAAATCAGGATGTGCGATGCCTCCAACTTTGTTCTCCTTTCTCAAGATTGCTACAGCTATTTGTGGGTTGATATGAATTTTTCTATTTCTGTAAAAATGCCACTGAAATCTGGATAGGGGTTGCATTGAATCTACAGATGGCTTTGGGTTGGATGGACATTTTATCAATATGAATTTTTGTAAGCCATGAATACAGGATATCTTTCCATTTATGTGTATCTTCTTCAATTTCTGTCATCAATGTCTTGTAATTTTCAGTATACAGATCTTTCCCCTCCTTGGTTAAATTTATTCCTAAATATTTTGTTCTTCTTGATGCTATTGTAAATGGGATTGTTTTCTTTATTTTTTTCAGATAGTTTGTTGTCAGTGCATAGAAATGCAATTGATTTTTGTGGGTTGATTTTGTTTCTTGCAAATTTAATAAATTTCTTTATTAGTTCTAACAGATTTTTGGTAGAGTCTTTAGAACAATTTAGCAATTTTACTTCTTCCTTTCAAATTGGATGATTTTATTTCTTCTTCTTGCCTAATGGTTCTGGCTAGGACTTCCAGCACTATATTGGATACTAGTGGTGAGAGTGGGTACACTTGTCTTGTTCCTGATGTTAGTGGGAAGTTTTCAATCTTTCACCATTGAGTATAGTGATTTTGCCATATATGGCCTTTATTATACCTCATTTGTTGAGAGCTTCTATCATGAAAAGATGTTGAATTTTTTTTAAAGATTTTATTTATTTATTTGACAGAGAGAGAGGGGGAGAGAGCACAAGCAGGGGGAGCAGCAGGCAGAGGGAGAGGGAGAAACAGGCTCCCAGCTGAGCAGGGACCCTGATGTGGGGCTTGATCCCAGAACCCTGGGATCATGACTTGAGTCGAAGGCAGACATTTAACTGACTGAGCTACCCAGGTGCCCCAGAAAAGATGTTGAATTTTGTCAAAGGTTTTTTGCATCTACTGAGATGATTATATGATTTTTATCTTTCATTCTATTAATGTGATTTATCACATTTATTTGCATATGCAGAATATTCCCAGGGATAAATTCTGCTTGATCATGGTGTATGGTTCTTTTAATGTGTTGTTGAATTTGGTGTGCTAGTATTTTGTTGAGAATCTTTGCATCTATATTCATCAGGGATATTGGCCTGTAGTTTTCTTTTCTTGTAGTGTCCTTATCTGGCTTTGGTATTATTATAATGTTAGCCTCATAAAACAAGTTTAGGAATGTTCCTTTCTCTTCAATATTTTGGAAGAGTTTGATAAGGATTGGCATTAATTCTTTAAATGTTTGGTAGAATTCACCAGTGAAACTATCTGTTCCTGGTCTTTTCCTTGTTGAGAGGTTTTTGATTACCGATTTAATCTCCTTTCTCATTATGTGTCTGTTCAAATTTCCTATCTCTTCATGATTCAGTCTTCATAGGCTGCAGGTTTTTAGGAATTTATCCATTTCTCCTAAGTTATCCAGTTTGTTGACATATAATTATTCATAGTAGTCTTTTATGATGCTTTGTATTTCTGTGGTGTCAGTTGTAATGTCTCCTCTTTCATTTCTGTTTTTATTTATTTGAGTCTTCTTTCTTTTTATCTTGGTCTAGGTGGTTTGCCAATTTTGTTTATCTTAAAAGAAGATGCCACGTTTACTGTAACAGGAAAGAAATTTACTTCCTGAGACTAGAACATCATGGTCAGAGTTATAAACACTTCTACTCAAATAATGGGAGCAGTGGAGGGTAACTAGGAGAATAATGTGATAACTGTGAATGCAATTTAATCCCCTCTAGTACATTCACAGAAAAGTAGAGAACCATTGTTTTAACCCCTTTGTTATAAGTCCCCACCTCTGATGATTGAGCATGCCTATAATTCTGGAAGGTCCCAAAGAGAAGGTGTTGGAATCTCTATCTACCCTCCCTCAACCTCCAAAAAGGAACCGTGAATGTTGACCAACTGTAAAGTTAGGGCCAGTCCCTAGGAACTCCCTTATTTCTGACAAGTTTCTAATTGCAAGTTCAGGGGCTTCCCAAAACCACATTCAATTTTGATAATTCACTAGGAGTCACAGAATTTACTAAAAGCTATTATACTCACGGTTATGGTTTATTACAGGGAAAAGATACAGATTAAAATCAGTCAAAGGAAGAGATGCACAGGGCAGAGTTCAGAAGGGTTTCAAATGCAGAACTTGAGTTGTTCTCTGTCCATTGAGTCATAGGCAACATTAATTCATCCCGACAATGATGTGTGACAATACACATGGAGTATTGTCAGTCGGGGAAGCTTACCCAAGTGTTGGTGTCCAGAGTCAGTATTGGGGCTTCATCATTTAGGCACCCATATAGCTGATTTCAATATTCAGCCCTTCAGGAAGTTGAGCTTATACATATGACCCAAAGCCCCCACTCTGAATCACATTGTCACTATCTGATTGGTGCAAGGTGCCCTAGCAAATAAAGACAATTCTATTGGGCTTGCTATTCCAAGGGTTTAGAGATTATCTCCCAGACTTGGAAGGAAATGATCCTTGGACTGGCTTTCTTCTTAAAGACATAAAGCCATGTAGATCAGACAGGAGTGAGGGTAGAGTGAGGGCTGTCTTGAGACTCATTCTCTTGTGAGGGAGCAATATGTTCAGCAGGTAAATGGTGGTGATTCCCACAGTTAGACAACTGAAAGATAAGGACAACAATGTCTATCTCCTAAAGTCCCTTCAAGGAATAAATGAGATAACGTGTGTTAAGCCCCTTGTCTAAAGTCTGACTCAGGAGCTAGTTAAATAGTAGTTCTTTCCCTCAACATTATCATATCCTGTAATTTTTCCACAGTTTTCCTTATCTTCTACCTTTTTGGAATAACTAATGATATTCTTTGCAGTTTGATTGTTTGGCATTCAGAACACATTGTCTTGTAGAATGTGACCATGTCAGGCTGTATCATTTACTTTCCCATTCTTACAAGGACTTTAGGTGTGCTAAATGACCATGCATGTACTCAACACTAACATATTGTCCCATTTTAGACTTGGGGACATGCAATGGGCTGGAACTTGTGAACAAATTAATTCTGAATGGTTTTTAGGTTTGTCAAGTTTGAGGAAATGTACTCAAAGAGTACTCTCATAGAGCCAATTACCAGATAGTCACAGTCTACCATCCATGCCAAGGAAAAAGATATTATCACATCTGGCCACATCCATGGGCTGATTATTTTCCAAATGTTATCTGAGTTTTTGCTATGTTCCAAGGGTATACATCAGGCATGATAAGACAAAAAACTATATTTGTTCTTTCAGTTACAATAAAAAGTGACCATATAAATTGAATAAATTACCACTGGATGTATGTAAATACACAAATGGTGATCAGATTGCCAGAAAAGATTGGATCCCTTATCTAGTCAGAAGAGAAAGAAGGTAGAGAGAGAGCCAAGAAGAGAAAGATGGCCAAGATATTTTGGGGAAGGGCATCTTCTAAGCAAGAGCATTAAGGTCCAAATTGCAGGGCGCCTGGGTTGCTCAGTTGGTTGAGCGACTGCTTTTGGCTTGAGTCATGATCCCGGACTCCTGGGATCGAGTCCCGCATTGGGCTCCTGGCTCAGCAGGACTGCCTCCTTCTCCCTCTGACTCTCTCCCTTCTCATGCTGTTTCTCTCTCTCTCTCTCAAATAAATAAAATCTTAAAAAAAAAAACAGTTCCAAATTGCACCCACACCACATAGAAGGAAAAGATAAATGGGCTGTGAGTGGGAAGAACCCACTCTTCCTCCCATGTCTTCCCTTTACATTCACAGTGTTACCACACTCAACTCTTCTGATAGCAGGTATGTGGACATTTGCCCCACACCAACCAATTCTCTGTGGTACCAGCTGTGTGTCCTACAATTAAATTCCACTCTGACACTAATTGGAGTTAGTCCAGGCCCCACAGGTTAAAAGGCTCAGCTCCATGAGAATTCTCCCTACTTCAGATGCCAATTCTAAGTAGTAGGTCCTTAGGTTATCCACAAGCTCTGTCCAGCTTGTTTACAAATTGGAGGTTCAGATGACCTTTCCCCATGGATTCGGTTATTTGCTAGAACAACTCCCAGAATTCAGGGAAACACTTACTTACATGTTTACCAGTTTATTGTATAATAAAGGATATGATAAAGGATACAGATGAGTAGCCAGGTGAAGAGATATATTGAGCAAGGTCTGGGAAGGTCTTGACCCCTTGGAGTTGGGGTGTGTCACTAACCTAGAAGCGCCTGGAACCCCATAATAGTGGGATTTTTATGGAGGTTTTATCATGTGGGCATAATCAATTATTAATTCCATTTCCAGCCCCTTTCCCCTCTCTGGAGAATGGGGGATGGGGCTGAAAATTCCAAACATCCAATCTTGGCTCAGTCTAAAACAAAAGCTCCAGATTTCTCAGTTTCCACAGTCTAAAAAGGGAACCACAGCTTGAGTGATGTCTTTTTGATATTGTGGAAGGTCTAGATTACCTCATTCAGATGTTTAATACATTTGAATTGGGAGGGATCTTTGGATTTAAGGGAGAAGAGAACAGTACAAAAATTAGTTTCCCTACATAACAATATATTTGTGCCAAGTGGCTGACATGTGTTAATATTAGGGAATCTCTCTTCTTGGGAACCAAGAGCTCTTTCAACTAGGGAACTAGAAGGGAAAGCTTTTCCCCCCCATTCCAATCTGCTTCTTCGACCTTCTACTAGTGACATTTTCACCTCATCCTGACCCCAAAATAATGAAGCATGTTAACAACACAGTTAAAAGAACTTAAAACAAAACTGTCTTTTCGTGAAACTTAATGAAAAACTGAATTTTGAACAGTTCAGTCACAGAAGTCTCCACATATCAAAACCACACATACCTCATGTAAAATCTTCAGCCCTTCAGCCTCCTGTGTCTGGTCTGTTTGGCATCTCCTTGGCAGGTACTTCTATGATTTCAGCATCAGCTTTGGGGATCTCCTCTCCTTTCTTTGGAGATCTCCTCTCAAGCCTTTCTGGCTTGGTTTCTGGCTTTGTAGGATGGGGTTTAGCAGGCACACTGTGGTCCTTCTCTGTAGTCTATCTTGGTTTTCTCACCAAGAGCCTTGCTTTTGGGTGTGGTGGGGGTAATTGTAGGACACCAATGTGGGGTGGGGATGGAGGGAGGGAGGCAGGAGATGGGCTAGATGGGTAATGGGGATTAAGGAGGGTACCTGTTAGGATGAACACTGGGTGTTGTATGTAAGTGATGAATCACTAAATTCTACTCCTGAAACCAATATTTCACTATATGTTAACTAACTAGAATTTAGATAAAAATTTGGAAAAAAAAAATCCACATAAAAATCTAGAAGAAAATTAAAAAAAATAAAAATAAAAAACAATGTTGTTTAGATTTCACATACCCACTTCTTCACGTCTCATTTATTTCTCTACTCAATGAAAACAGATTTTTCTCTCAGGATTCATTTGAAAGTGATGATTTATTAAATCCAATGGAGACCTTATTCCTTTTGAATATATGGTAACAGATGAGAATTGGAACACAGAATATGAATGTTTATTGTAAAAAATCAAATAATAAAGGGTAAAGCTTTACTCAAATTTCCCACCCCATCCCTGAGTTAGACACTAGTTTCCAGTTTTATGTAAATTATTTCAAATTTTTTTGTATTCATATAAACTATATAACACACAACTCTCTCCACATTCACAGATTTTAACAAAAACAGGAGTCTATCATAGGTTATGCCTATAATTTTTTTCCTCAGCAATATATCATAGACATTCCTTTTAGATCAATACATTCTGTTCTGTCTCATTCTATATTATGGCTCCATATTTTCCCAAGAATGTGTTTATACCATAATTTTTCATCCAGCCTCCTATTGGTTGGTATTTGTTATTTCCAACTTCTCTCATTATAAATTATGTTGTAATGAACATCATTTTATGTTTCATTTATCCTTGTGCCATTGTGCCAGGATGTTTGTATATAGATTATTACAAGTAGAACGAAGTACCAAGGGTATTAGATAGTTAAAATTTTGACAGGAAACACCAAATTTCCCTCCAAAAAGATTGCACAATTTATATTCCCATAAACAGTGTGTCTGGTTTCCTTTAATTTTTTCATCACTGGAATCTAACAAATTATTTTTTTCCAATTTAATAGGTAATATTATCATTATTTGTTTAACTTCCATTTCCCTGATTCCTAGAATGAATGTGCATTTTTCTTGTGTATTGGGCATTTCCTTATTCTCATTCTGTAATTTACCCGTTTGTATACTTTGCAATAGACAAATCTCCGTAACTGTATTCCATTTCATTTCTGCAGCATTTGATGTTGTGAATACCTCAGTTCTTTGAATTTTCTCATTTCCTATTAACTTCCTTTAAAATGCTCTAAATTTCTTCCCAGTTTTCTAGCGAATCTTTGTAAATGCCTCTTCCTTTACCATTCCATAAATATTAGTATTACCAGGGTGCTATTGAATGAAAGTTTGTGTCTGGGGTTGTCCTATCTCCCCCCCCCCCCCAATTCACATGTTGAAACTTAATCTCCAATGTGATGATATTGGGAGGTGGGGCTTTTAGGAGATGGTTGGGTCATGGGGGTGGAGTCCTCATGAATGGGATTACTGTCCTTTAAAAGAGGCCCCAGAGAGCTCTGTCGTTCCTTCCACCACACAAACGCACAGACCATCTATGAACTAGTGAGTGGGCTCTTACCAGATACTCAATCCCTGGTGCCTTGATCTTGGACTTCCTAGTCTCCTGAATGTGAGAAATAAATGTTTGTTGTTCAAGCCTCCCAGTCTTTGGTATTTTTGTTAGAATAGCCTGAATGGGCTAAGACATGGGGGGATTTCCTACTCAATCCCCTTTTCACTTTACATATTCTTCCCAAGAGAGATCCTTCCTGTAATGTATGACTTCAACCACAATTTGTTTGCTGTCTATTCATATATGGTCCATATATGGTACACAGCTCAGGTCTCTTTCTTGAGCCCCAGATCCACATATTCAAGTCTGTTTCAGACATTTTAATCTTAACATATCCCATACTGAGATTACCCTCATGTCCCCATCCACTGATTTGGTCATCCAAGCCAGCGAGCAGGCTCTTCCTTTTCCCATTTTCACCTCCCCCATACAAAACCAAGTATCAAGGTCTGCTGATTCTGACTTATTCCTGTCACTTCTCCACTGCTGCTGCTGCTGAACCTTCATTATTGTGTAGCTGGATTCTTGTAACGTCTTGCTTCTAGTCTCATGCTCCTCTTCGTCAGCTTTCTCTCTAACCTGTGGAATGAAGCATATCACCCATCTGCTCAAAATCCTTTACATACCTCCCCTTGAAAGGGGTCGGGCTGAAATCCAAACTCCTAACTGCACACACCAAACCTTAGGGCTGGACTTGGTTTCCTTTCCTTTCCTTTTATTTCAGTCACACAAAATATCCTCAGTTTCCTGAACTAGCCAAGTTCTCTGGCTTCTCAGATGTTATCATGTTCATCTTCCTTATGTAACACACTTCCCTTACTCTTCAAAGGAGTCATACCTATTCATTGTCTTCCAGCAGCCTCCCATGACCACACAGTTTGTGTTGGGTGGTCCTTCCATGTGGCCCCATAATTCCCCATTTCACAACCGCATTTTAACACAAGACTATGAGCTGCGTAAGAGCAGGCAAGAGTGTAGCTTTCATTTCTACATCTTCAGATATGATGTAGAGCTTATGAAATACCTAATAGATATAGGGGAGGAGGAGAAAGGAGAAGGGGAGAGGAGACTCTGGCCTCTGCTTCCACGAGAATGGCTCTTACCAAGATTAAGGTCACTAGTGACCACACAATTATGCAACGGATAGCTTTTCCCCTAAGCGGCCTGAGGTGATCTCTGAAAATGTTTGTTATTCACTTGACCCAGAAAACCCTACAAAATCATGCAAATCAAGAGGCTCAAATCTTCATGTTCACTTGAAGAACACACATGAAATTGCCCAGGCTGTCAAGGGTATGCAGATCCGAAAGCCACCAAGTATCTGAAGGATGTCACTTTGCAAAAGCAATGTCGCTGCAATGGTGGAGTTAGGAGGTGTGCCCAGGCCAAACAGTGGGGCTGGACACAGGGTCGGTGGCCCAAAAAGAGTGCTGAATTTTACCGCACACGCTTAAAAACACAGTGAATAATGCTGAACTTAAGGGTTTAGATGTAGATTCTCTGGTCATTGAGCACATCCAGGTGAACAAAGCCCCCAAGATGTGGCACAGAACTTACAGGACTCATGGTCGGATTCACCCCTACATGAGCTCTCCCCGCCACACTGAGATGATCCTTCCTGAAAAAGAGCAGATTGCTCCTAAACCAGAAGAGGAGGTTTCACAGAAGAAAAAGATATCCCAGAAGAAACTGAAGAAACAAAAACTTACGGCCCGGGAGTAAGTTCTGCATAAAATAGATGCAAATAAAAAGAAAAACAGGAAAAAAAAAAAAAAGAAAAAATGCAATGGATACACTTTCTGCTAATCTGGATACAGTTTTTTTTTTTTTTTAAGATTTTTATTTATTTATTTGACAGAGAGAGGTAGCGAGAGCAGGAACACAAGCAGGGGGAGTGGGAGAGGGAGAAGCAGGCTTCCTGCCGAGCAGGGAGCCCGATGTGGGACTCCATCCCAGGACCCTGGGATCATGACCAAGATACAGTTTTTTCAAACATCAGTTCCTCCTAGACTATCTGATGGATCCTTCTCATTTTCCTCTTTAGCATTCTTTTGTTCTGCTCGCCTCTTAAATGTTAAGCCTGCCCCCAGGATATTGTCTTTCAGTCTCCCTGGGGTGTGTCCAAGCTGGAGCCTACTCCCACACTGCAGTGTTGCGCTGCCCCCTACTGGAGCCATCGAGAGGCCAGCCAGCAAGAGTAGAGCCCCTACTCTGGTTGGAAATAGGTGTTGTAACTCCCTGCTGGCTAGCCTCAAATGCTTCACTGGGTGGCAACCTTTTTGAAACCCTTTTGAAAACTCCCTGGAGGAGCAGGGTCTGAGTAAAGCCCACCCACAGTTCACTTCCTTCCTTTTCTCTTTCTCTGCCCTTGTGACTGCCTCTTCCTCCTCCTCAGCTTCTTTAAAATCTTCCCTAGATAACTCCATTTTCTTTAAAATGTTCTTTAAAATAATTTTTATAATTTTCTTTAAAATCTTCCCTAGCTAACTTTTCTTATTTGTCTTTAAAATCATCCCTAGCTAACTCCATTTCAACTTAGCTCATTCTACTCCTGTCTTATGTTCTCTTCTAGTGCAAAGATTTACGGTAGCCCTCACGGGGGGAGGAGTTGAAGATTGGGGTGGATTGGAGCTGAACGTTGGTCTGACTCAGATTTAGTTATAAAGTGCAGGCAATAATGCCTGCCCTTCTCGCCTCACAGGGCTTCCATGTGTTCAAGTGAATGGGGTGTCATGTGCAATTTAAGGCATTGGGCTGACTCAGTTTCCCCATGCTGCTCCTTTGGGGAAGGGTAACTACTTCTATCATAGGAGTTCACAGATTGAGGAGAGCAGTGTTTTTACTGGGCTCCTCTATGTTGAATCAGGAGTGTCTCCAATTCAGAAATAGCTACAAATATGCTGTATTAGGGACTGTGGCTTGCCTTATGGGTCCCCAAAGTGCCCTAGGTGGGCAAATAATTCATTTATATTCAGGAGGGATGGGTCTGAAATTTCTTAGACCACAAGGCTGGGAAATCCATTCATTTGGGCCAAGTAATCTTGCTTTTTCTACTAATGTTCAGTAGATAGGCCAATGTAAGGGTACAAGAAGTAACTTTATCATAAAGGAGGAGGAGCCTGAGGGTGGGGCTTAGGACATGGGAGACCTGATTTCCTACATTTTCTGCTCTGAATGACACTTACATATCACCTATTCCTCTCATGACTTAGGGTTGGCTCAGGCCAGAAATCCCCTGCAGTCTTGGTGAGTACCTACTAATTTTAACTTCTGGATTAATCAGGGTGACTCATGCCTGGGAAACCAAAGCCAGATATTCTCTATCAGGAGACTTTAGTCTTTTCTTTTTTTTTGGACTTTAATCTTTTCTGAGCACTGACCCCTCTGAGAATCCAACAGAAGCTATGGATCCTCTCTCCAGAAAACAGAACCAACTGCACGTTCAAACAGAATAGTTAATTTCATTTTGCTTCCGTGGTGCTCTCAGATATGGGGGCTTCCTGTTTTTGGTCTCCAGGCTCCACCCATGAGTTCCTGAGTGTCTAAAAGGTCAGCGAGTGTTTCTCTAACCTTGGGCCATGATTTCAAGGGCTCTGGAGCCCTTAGTCCCTTTCTAGCCTGGTTCTGGCCTGTCTCTAGCGTTCCTGGGAAGTAACATGTGCTCCCAAAGGTGGGAGTGGTGTCTGGCTCTGGAACTTCTAATGCTGCCTCATTTGTTCCTGGCAACCAGCATTCAAGGTACTTTACACAAGTTGTGTGCATGTGATTGTGCATTGAAGGCCTGGGTGAGATGGGAAAGGGGATACGGCGTGGGGCTTCGTCCTGAAAGTGGAGTGTGATCTCCAGGCAAAAGATACTTCTATGCTGGTAGGAGGGCTGTGGCAAGTTGGGGAAACTTTCTGAGCCTTGGAGAATCATCCCCTCTCTTTTCCCAAGGGATCATGACAAAAACAGGACCTCAGGGAGACGGGGAAGGAGGCCCCTCAGATTTTGTTCCATGCTTTGTGGTCTGGGAAGATGTTGTGTTTTGTTTTATTTTGCATTTTGAGTAAGAGGAAGCTGCCCATTGACTGCTGCCACATTTTCTGCTCTGTACACTGTGCTCCCTGAGTCTTTCTCGAAGCCTCTGTCTATGCAAGGGTTTGTGTCCTGAACAAAGGTAAATGATGTTGTCATGGTCCCAAAGAGAGATCTAAATTGAAGGAAAGGAAACTCAGAGAGGATTGCTCTCTCTAGGGTCTCTGAATGAGGGTCTGAGCAGAGGCCTGAGGTGCTTCAGTATCAAAGGAGCCCCCAGTGTCTAGTTGTTAAGAGTTAAGGGTCATTCCTCTGCCATGGGCTGTTCTTGTCCCCCTGATGTACCCAGGGACTGAGTTAACGCTCCTTTCTGTTACAGCTGTTCACCTTCCAGTACCTTTCTTTTCAGGTCAGCTGAGAAGTGGGAGTTAAGCTGTTGCCTTTCTCACTATTCCCCCTAAGAGATACTCAGGTTTTTTCCATGTCAAAGGCTTTAGTGCTCACACTATGGAAAAAAAAAAAGTAAAAATGAAGAAGCACAGGGAACCAACACAGCATCATAAAATTACGGTGTAGCTTTTAGGGAGAGGAGACAATCATGCTCATTCATGCCCTGCTGACCACTCCTGCAGGACCTCTCAGGATGGCAGTACTTTGGATTTGGTTGATGACTGTATACATCTAGACACACGATGTCTTCAGGGCATTCATAGCTGTGTGGGCTCTGTGGGGCTGACTCAACTCAGAACACTGATATGGCTTTGCGAGTGGGGGCTGATACGAAATATTAATTCAACTTTGGGAAAGATAGTGCTGCTAAGAGAACTGGAATATTTCAGGACTTTATCTAGACACAAGGGCAATGTGTCTAAATCTCTTCCTGCATAGATTATGCCCACAGATGGTCCTCTTATTCCCAGTTTATGACTTCTCCCCTATTAATCATATCCATTTACATTTAACTTTGCTGTTTGCCTTGAAGGAGGTGCTTTCTCTGTTATGGCTAGGTTTTCTGCCCAGGATTCACTGCACCGTCCTCTCCCTCTGCCCCTCCTGTAGGCTGCCATTTTTATGTAACTTCCTCCTGTAAGCCTCCCGATTATGATTGGTGAATTGCTTGTTTGGTTGTTTGTCTCCTTGAGAGGACATGAGGACAGAGACCATGTACTGTGCTAAACCCCAGCAGAGTGCCTGGAACGTAGCCGGGGCTCAATAAATAATTGTTAAATATATGAATGAATTACTTCAAAGAACTTTCTTTTGGGCTCTATGTCTAGATCTTCCTGGGGACATAGTAGTTCTCTCCTCCCTGGTAAGGGATATTTGGTGGAAAAATTTGAGAAGCATTTTTAAATCTCCTCTTTCATCCCTCCTCAGGCTTGAGTCTCTCAGCTCTCTGATTTCAGGTACCCTTCACTACTGGGCATCTTCCTCATCTGCTCATAGCACTTAGCAGAGTGCAATGGAAGCAGCATGTGCTGGGAATCAGAAGACCTTTGTTATATCTGAGTTCCAGGCCGCAGGATTTTCTATAAATCATAAAAGCTTTCTCAACTCATAATGGGTATAATAATATGCTTCCCATTTTTTCAAAGGGTTATTATTAAGATCAAATCAAATAAAGAATGTGGAATTGCTTTGCAAATGTGACACACACAATCTGAGACAGATAAGAGCCTGGGAAGGACATAAGTAAACTTCAGAGCCCAAAGCTCTCTCTTTACCCACAGATCTGAATTTTTAACTGCTTTTTAAACATCTCCAGATTCTCCAAACATATGCTCCAAATCTAATTCATCATCTTTGTTCTGGCTATCTATTGCTGTGTAATAAGCCACCACAACTCTGCAGCTTAAAATAATAATCACATATTTTGTGCACGAATGAGGGGGTGGACTGTGCTCAGCCCCCTGGGATAGCTCATGTGTGTGTACCCAGATCATGTTGGGGCTTGGGGTCATCTTTGAGGCTTCTTCACTCATGTGGCTGGTGCCTAGGCTGAGTAATACTACAATAGCTATGTGTCTGATCTTCTCACATGGCGGCCAAACCTCCCCGGTTGAGTATCCTGAGAAAAGTAGGCAAATGCCACATGGTCTTTTCTAACCTCACTTTGTGAGTCATACTTCTGCGGTCTCCTACTCATTGAGGCCATCAACAAGGGGAGGGGACGTAGATAACCACCTCTTGATGGAAGGAGTGTCAAAAATTTGCGGATTTAAAAAACATTTTTATAATCTGCTGTTCCTCTGCTGTTTGATTTCTCAATAAATGACATGTCTATGTCCAATTACTGAAGCCAGAATTCTGGAAGCCATCTTCACCTCATTTCTTTTCCTTGCCTGTCATATCCAATGAGTAAGTCCTATTAATTATACCTTCAAAAAGTCTCTCAAATATATCTAATTCCATCCACCTCTGCTGGCAGATAAACCACTTATTCTAAATCAAGACATCATTTTCTTGCATCCAATTACTACAATAATAATTGTAGTAATCCTGCTTAAAAGCTCCTTTTTTTAAAAAAATTCAATTCTTCTCTCTGTCTAGTATTTACCATACTGCCATTGGTATAAATTTTCTAAAATGATTATCTGTTTATTTTACTCTTCTTTTAAAAACTCATCAGTGGGAACACCTGGGTGCCTGAGTCAGTTGGGTGTCTGCCTTCGGCTCAGGTTACAATCCCCGAGTCCTGGGATCAAGTCCCGTGTCGGACTCCTTGCTTGGCGGGGAACCTGCTTCTCCCTCTCCCTCTGCCTGCCACTCCTCCTTCTTGTGTTCTCTGACAAATCAATAAAATCTTTAAAAAAAAAACCAACTCATCAGTGGTCACCATAGTGAAAGAGAGTTACAGCAGACACTGAGCATAAGCTTGCACTAGATAATATGGCCACTTCCTACCTTCCTCCAGGTGATGTTCTAATCAACTGCACTATGTCCACTTCCTTAAATGGATCTTGTTTTTGTGGGTCTCTGAGCACTTGATACTTTTCTTCTCCTCTAGTTGGAACATTGATTACTCCTAGTCCTCATCTTTCCCTGGCTAATTTCTACTTAAACTCATTCCTACTCACACTTTCTATGGAAGCCACTCCTGACCCCTAAATTCAAGTGTATTCAGTTCTCCTGGCTATAAGCTCCATTGGTTTTCAAAACTAGATATTTGGGGGAGAGCTTGTACCTCCAGTGCAGGTCCCAAAGGTTGGGGTGCCTGATATAGGGCAAAAAACCCTTGTTTCTCAAAGAGGAGTTCTGTATTTGTGGGAACCCTTCCCAATGGTGGGTTGCCATGCCAAGGATGGGATTTTGGTGATACTGCTTCTCTGCCTCTCCTAACCATCTTGATGTGGCCCTTTTATCCTTTGTTGTAGAGTAGCTGTTCAGCTAGTTCTCAGGTTCTTTTCAGAGAGAATTGTACTGTATGTAGTCTTGGATTTGCATCCATGGAAGGAGATGAGTTCAAGATCTTACTATGCTATCATCTTAAACTGCCTCATATCTTAAGGAAATAATTTGGCAATGGATACCAGGACCCCAGATTTTGTCATGGGTGGCAAGAGTATTATTTCCTGAGATGGGAAGACTAATGAGTTTACTAGGCCAGATTGCAATGGGTCAAGAACTCAATGGAAGGCGAGGGAGAAGAGACAACAAAAGTAAACTATTCCAAGACATTTCAGTGTGAATGGGAAGGAAACTGATAGGGCATTGTGTAGAGGGACATGGAAGGTAAAAAGAGGTTTTTGGTTTTATTTTTTAGTTTTATTTAAGAAGGAAAAAAACAAGTTATGATAGGTCAAGGGAAGGAGCCAGTGGAGAAGGAGACATGGAAGAGAAAGAAGGTAACCAATGGCATTGGGCTAGAGGGGGTTTAGAGTAGAGTTAATGGCCCAGGTCTTGCCTGAAAGGGGAGATATTTCATGCTTTGAGGGAAAAGAGAAGGAGGACAAGACTGTTGGGGATGTAGAGAAGTTTGTAGTTTAGAGGTGGTAGGCAACAAGTTGAGAGGTTTTCTGCCTAATGATCTCCAGTCCCCATTTTTTCAGTGAAATAAGAGGCAAATTCTTTGCTGAGATCCCGGCTTGACTGAAACAATGATTCACAACTTCCTCCCTCCCTCCCTTTTTCCTTCCCTCCATCTATCGATCCATCCATAAACACATACATCTGTACATCAATTTATTCATTTAATCACTCTTCTAAAAAATGTAGAATAGACACTTTCTATGGACTAGGCTCTGTGGTAGGCACCATGCATAGAATGAAAGAGACATAGCTCCTTACCTTAGGGAGCTTCCATTCTAGTGGATACAGACAATTAATCAGATGATTCCACTATTGGTGATAAGTGTTAGCATAAGGAAAATATGGAATACTTCTTCCTACGATGCTTCCTAACTTTCTTTACAGTTACTTCCCCTGCCTTTGAACATATGCAATTGTTAGGAAGCCAAATCAAGATTTTGTCAATTTAAAATTAAAGAAAACCCCCACATAAATATATTATAGATAAGAAAGATATTAATCTATCTGAATTTAGTAGACGATTAGCAGATTAAACCACCATCTTGATACCCCAAATTGTATTACTCCATTTCTGCATTAATTTTGCAATCTGTATTTGTAAAGTTAATCCATATTTCTTCTTTAACTTGTGAAAGAATTATAGAATTCTTTCAGAAGACTAGAATATCTTATATCCCTTTTTAAATGGTCAGTCAAGCATTCTTTGACTGCTTGCATCT
>NC_138374.1:134140940-134154911 GCF_054177405.1 Leptonychotes weddellii
TTAGGCTCCTCTTGACAGTGACAATTTTGCAGAATTTCCTTGTTTAGGATAAAGCAATATTGTAGGATGCCTATTGACATTTGTCTTTGTCATAATTACACTGGGATCATGAATTTTGAGGAAGATCACAGGTGAACTTCCAATCTCATCACATCATTTCAAGAGAGTATGCTATTAACATGACTTCTAGCCATTGTTGACCTTAATCACCTGGCTGAAGTAGTGCTTATAAAACTTTTCCTATTGTCACATTAATCTTTTTTTTTTTTTATTCTTATGTTAATCCCCATACATTACATCATTAGTTCTAGATGAAGTGTTCCATGATTCATTGTTCGAGCACAACACCCAGTGCTCCATGCAGAACATGCCCTCCTCAATACCCACCACCAGGCCAACCCATCCTCCCACCCCCCTCCCCTCTAGAACCCTCAGTTTGTTTTTCAGAGTCCATCTTCTCTCATGGTTCGTCCACCCCTCCGATTTTCACTGTTCCATTTTCTGTTTTCAAGCGTAATCTCAGCCCTTCTGAGGCTGCTGGATCGATATTTCAAGGTTTCTTTTAGCTGCTTTGCATTGACTTTAGATATCTGAAAACTTGAATGCCATATTCAACACATTTTTATGTTGTTGGGTTTTTTTTTTTGAGAATTCCTGGGCACCTCTTCCACTGCTCCTCTGCTTTCTTTGTCATAATAGTCATCTTGGGTGGGAGGATGGGTTAACCTGGTGATGGGTATTAAAGAGGGCACATTCTGCATGGAGCACTGGGTGTTATATGCAAACAATGAATCATGGAACATTACATTAAAAACTAATGATGTAATGTATGGTGATTAACATAACATAATAAAAAAATTTTTAAAAATAGTCATCTTTTATTCATTTATTATTGATTTTATTCATTTATTATTATCAGGATCCAGCCATAAGACAGGGCTCCACTGGCCCAGTTTGGGCATATTTTCATATTTAAGAAACACAGTTCATTGGTTATAAGTAACTAAATAGTAACTCAAATTTCTACTTACAGTCTCTCAAAAGATGTTAAAGGAAATCCAATTTATAAACTACAGTAACATTTCTTACACCCACCTTTCCTGTCCTCTTCAATCTTCTCAAACCATCCCATCCATCTGCTGCCCAGACAGTCTTACTCTTCTGAGCCCCAATGCACTAGCACCCCTATTTCCTAAACTGGCTTGAGTGGTCTTGGTATTTGCTTATCTCTTCCTTCCCTCCCTGCTCATCAGTCCAAACTGGTCTTAGGAAGTAAACAAGAGGGAGAAGCTGAATGGAAAGTAAAAATACGAAAAATATTTTTGACTAGCAGGAGGTCATGAAAGAAGAAGACTGGGAGCACTTATGTATACATTTTATCACTGTCATCCATTTATTCATTGTCTACTAAATACTAAATATCAACCGAGTATTGTGGAGATTCAAAATTGAGCAAGATATTGTCTTTATCTTTGAGAAGCTTACAAAATTAGTGACTCTGTGTCTGCTATGGTTTCTCCCTATGCCTCACACTAAATTTTGAAGTTCTTTTGAGCATTTTGGGAATACCTTTGCCAAACATGATCTCTTTGTCCTTATAAAGCAGATTCCATTCTCACAAGGAGAAAGGATGCAAGGTATAACTGGGCCTGGATCTTAACTTGAGTCTATGTGCTGTGTATTCTTCATTCTTTCTCATTGGATGCGTGCTTCTTTCTCCCTCCCCAAGGAAGCTTTAGGGAACTTGTCTGTTCTGATAGAGGTCCCAGCACACGTCCTAGGCCAGTGACCTGGCTTTGTGTTACCTCTTGTGCACGCTGACACCTTTTATTTTTAGACCATTAGGATACAAGTGAAAGCTGATTGAGGAGCTGATACAATGTTTTTGGATTTTAGGCCCCTTCTTTCACATTCTTCAATCTTTCAGATTCACATATGAACATCCATTTCTAAAAAATGTATCATTAGTCTAGTCCTTATTTTACCACTGTTTTGGTATAATAAAATAAGTTCAACAGGCAGTTGTTAAACATCTTAATAACTTAGGCATAGTACTAGGTGTTATGGATACAAAAAATAATGTAGGTAATAATAATAAAACAATACATGACCTTTATTGAATGCTTACTAATCTTCCAAGTATTGTTCTAAGTACTTTATTTGTATTAATTGATTATTTTTATTAAGTTGTATTCTAAACATTTTATTAATGTAACTCTGTATTAGTCAGAGTTCTTCAGAGAAACAGAGCAAATAGTCTATATATAAATATATAGAAAGAGGTTTATTATGAAGGATTGTCTTATGTAATTATGGAAGCATAACCCATAATTGTGTACTTCTCTATATGGAGAAGTCCCACAACCTGACATCTACAAGCTGGTCGCACAGGAAAGCCAGTGGTGGAGTTCCAGTCCAAATCCACAGGCCCAAGAACCAGGAGACCCAATAGTGTAAGTCCCTGTCCAAGTCCAAGGCCCAAGAACCAGGAACACTAATGTCCAAGGGTAGGAGAAGGTGGATGTCCCAGCTCAAGCAAAGAGTAAATCTGCCCTTCCTCTGCTTTTTTGTTCTTTTTGGGTTATGGTGCCTACCGCATTGGTAAGGTGATCATCTTTACTTTGTTTACCAATTCAAATGCTAATCTCTTCCAGAAACACCCTCACAGACACATCCAGAAATAATGTTGTACCAGCTATCTGGGTATCCCTTAGCCCAGTCAAGCTGACACATAAACTTAACCATTACAAACTTTATGAGGTAATAACCAAAACAAAGACAGAGAGGTTTGATAACATGCTCAAGGTTACATAGCTAGCAAGTGGTAGAGCCAGGATTTGAACCAAGGCAGTCTGATTTCATCACACTATAATGGAAAATGAATTACACTCATAAGACTCATTTGTTGTCTTTAGGAATCTTATAGTCTGGTGATAGAAGCAGGTAGTAGACATTAAACAGATCATTTCAATATAATATGATTGCTAAGATATAGACGTGCACAGGACGTTGTACCTTTCCTTCCTCTCTTCTTCACTACTGATGTGTATGATTCTTAAAAGGTCATTCTGGTGGTTGGCCATCACTTTTTACTGAGAAATAAAAGGGGGTTAACTCTAAGTTGTGCTGTCTTCCTGAGCATATGTCTGACACTTACTGGAGAGTCTGCCAAGGATGACTTAGGCCAGTAGTTCTCACCCAGAATGGGGGTGGGACATTTGCGATATCTGGAGACATTTTGATTGTCACATCTGGAGAAGTGCTACTGGTCTCTAGTGGGCAGAAGCCAGGAATGCTGCTGAACATCCTATAATGCACGAGGACAGCTCCCACAACAGAGACTTACCTGGCCTAAAATGTCAATAGTGCCAAGGTTGGAAAACACTGATCTAGGCTGTCTATTGTCACTACTTCTATTAATTCACATGGAAACAAGTAACAGAATGAGAACACATCTAGAATATATGTCCGGTGGTTTTAAAACCCCGAAGAGAATGTCCTGCTGGGCTGCATGCTCTACGAGGCTAGAGCTTCCATCTGTACTGCTGATGCTAGAGCCTCATGCAGTGCCAGGCACATGGGGCTTGTTCAAATACTGTTACTGACACTGAATTGGTTACGTCACAGAGATGACAATGTGTGGAGTGGACCAATCAGAAGCACTGTGACAATGAATGCCCAAGTATGTCTGCATATGACTAGGCGCAGGATAAGTGCTCAATAAAGTGTTGAAGGCAGAGATGGATGGTGGGAAGGATTAATAAATAGAAACTTGAAAGCCCTGGGGACACAGGCATTTTCAATCTTTTTTTTTTATTCATTTCAATCTCTAGTTGAAGAGAATACTTTTGGAAATGGTAGATTTGTGGAAAGTGAACAGCTGGATGTATATATGATATTGAACAATATTACTGAGATTTTGTGTGACAGTAGATGAGGCCAGAATAATACAGGTCGTATTTCCTTTTTCCTCTACAGGTAGCTTCTTTCTACTGTTCTTTCTTAGCCTATATATAGATACCTAACTATATCCTCCTCCTTTGTTCTTCTCCCTCCACAAAGGGTCAACACACCTCCCTTCATCTTGCATCTTCCTTGCTGTCATCTTTTCTTTGCCTTAACCAGACAAGGTTTGGGCACCCTCATGAAAAAAGAACAGAACAGCAAACACAAATAGGAACAAAAGTGAATTTAGTTAGAATGAGAAAAGAAACCCCAATGTATCACAAGTTTTAAAAAGCTGAGAAATACTACAAAAATTACGAATGCCAGAAAAATAGCATACTATTTTTATTAATGAAATGCCTTCATGCTTCTATAATACTTTGCTACTGAATAACTCTGGCTTCCATTCACTTCAAACTTTGTTTCTTCTCTACTTCCTGCCTACTGCTAGAGAAGTAAATCGAAGCAATAAGGAACACAAGCCCAGAGAGGGGATGTGACTTGTCATCATTTTATTTGAAAATCTACTGGCATGAGAGCAAGGGAGACTGTCGGGGCCAGCGTCAGTGTCCTTTGTCTTTATCTTCTGGGGCAGAACTAGAAGGATTATCAGCAACATGCCCTACCCCCTTACCCACCCTCAAGCTCCAACTTTTACTGAATTCCTGATCAGAGGCCAGACCCTCTGGTGAAGACCATACTTACTGTTTCCAAGCAGAAACCTCTTCTCTCTTCCCTGTCCCACCAGGTCAGGTGAAAGCTTTGGCTGCTGGGCCCCTCTGCCCTCTCTAAGATGGCTCTCACTCTCATGACAGGTCATTCGGAACATCCAGTGACCGCCATCTCAGGCAGCAATGTGAGTCTGCAAATCTCCAGTTTGCCTGCTAACTACACTCAACTCACCTGGCTTTACACCGCTGATCAGAAGATTCTAGAATGGGAGTCCAAAAGGACTAGCTTCTTCAATTCTAAGTTTAAGGAGAGGGTCCGACTTAATCAAAACCATGCACTGTACATCTATAATGTCCAGAAAGAGGACAGCAGCACCTACATCCTCAGGGTGTTGGAGGAGTATGGGAGAGAGAAGGAGTGGTATATCTCACTGGAGGTACATGGTGAGTTTGGGGAGTCCCAATCTAGGGCCCTGGATGGACCACTGGGGAGGTTTCCTAGGGCACATGGGGGCCCTCTCCGGGAGGAGGATAGAGAAACCTCGGGACAGGCTTCATTCATTTCTCCTGGAGCCAGTTCCTCTGGGGAGTGAGGCTGGGCCAGCAGAACCCAAACTGATAGCCTTGGGACATTTAAAAGTTCTTCTGATGTTAGTGTCTGAAATGTGAAGAAAGGGAAAACCATAGAAATGATTTCCTCTCTAGTCTCTTCATGCTCTCCTGTGATCAACCCAAATCAGTTCTGAGCTCATCTTAATAATATACCTGAACACAGACTTCATCAGACTTAAGGAAAAAGTTATAAGAGACACAGGATGGGGCAGGAGCTGTTAAAGGAGGGTTTTTTATTTTTCAAAATGGATGGGACAAAAACTTCCACTCATAGCTCCAGCCTAACCGGTATGTGTGGAATAAGGACTAGGATATTATACTTGGAATCAGACAGACCTGGGTTAAAAACCTTGGTTGCTAGCTCACTTCCTAGCTGTGTGACCTTGGAGAAAGATCTTAACGTCTCTGTGCCCATATTTGGTAAGTTTGTTTTGATAGCAAGTAACAGAAGCCAATTTGATGTAAATTTAGCAAAAGAAAAAAAAAGAGTCTATTAAAGAAACTAGAGCTTTTTAAAGCAATTCAAGGAACTGAGAAGAGTTAGGAAGGGCTGAACAAGAGGAAGAATGAGAACCAAGGCCAGCCCAGAGTTCGCAGCCTCAGGAATCTGTGGACTGTGCCTCTTTTGATCCCTGCCATGTACATGACTTACCTCTCAAAGCCTAGACTTTTGTAACTCTTGGTTTAAATTCTCAGAATTTAAAGAGAAATTTAAAGAGAGAAACTGATTAAGCCAACTTGGTTCAGGTATGCGTACCTGATCAAAATATTTATGGCCCAAAGTGTCAGCTTTTAAGGCAGAAACATGATTCCTGGGGAGGCCTCCGTGGTGTTGAGGTAGGCAAAAATTAGAGAAGAGGGGCGGGGCAAACATCCAAGACAGGGGCTACCCGAGAGCCTCAGGGCCCTCATATTGTGAAGATAATTATATCTTCCTTTTAGGATATTATGAGAATCAAAGTATAAAATGGGAGTGAAACATCAAAAATGAAAACAAGGGGTTTTTCCCAAACCAAATCATTTTATCATGCAGTTTCCTTCTACCAGATGATTACCAAAAATACAAATACAAGATCTCTAGAAAATATTCAGAAAATATCTGTAATCTTTCTTCCCCAAAACAGTGTAAATGAAGAGTGTCTTCTACAACCCACCAGCTCAATGGTCCCTGTTCTAAGAGGCTGGAGGCTTCTTCTCACGTACTTCCTCTAAGTCACACGGCCTGAAAATTCGGGAAGTCCTGGAAAAAGGAAAAGATTCAAAGTCTCTTACAGTGGTGTCAGGAAAAGCCCAACTTTGTATCATTTACTAATTTCTGTGGTAAATACTCCCACCACAGCCAACTCCAAGTTACAAATGGTTTCACAATCAGCTTGCAACATTCCCGAATATTTTAAATTCCACAAGCTGGTGTGATGTAAGCACACCTGCGTGGACATAAGACCCTCAGGATGGGATTAGCTGCAAGCTCGTTCTTCAGTACAACCCCTGAATTTCTGATAGCTCCAGTGAGGCATCTTAGAGCCAGACTACCTTGGCTGGCTCAACGAGCCCCACCCACAAAGCATCCAGTGCGTGCTGCTCGCCGTGTGAAATGTGGACGATGTAAGACAAGAGGTTAGCCCACAGGAAATCGCGAAAAATAGTATGAAAATTGCTCAGCTCAAGCATGCAGGGGAAGTCCAGCAATCTCAGGGGGTTTCACATAGGAGACGGGTTTGGAGTTCAGGAGGCCAGGCAGGGGAAACTGCTATTGCCCACCACATGCTTGCAGCCAGAAGCGAGCTCTGATCTGGTCAATTCTTGGCACGTTTAATCCTTTGACACCAGAGCAGCACTGATTCTGTAGGTGTTCTACCCATGGCCAGAATGAAAAGGCCCAGAGGGTTTCAGAAAAAGTGGCCCTGACAAAGGAAAGAGCAGATGCTGGGATTACCTTTCATCCCATCTGGTGGCAGGACAACATCGGTGATGATGAGGTGACCTCCGACATGCATAGAACACTTGCGCCCTGCAAGAAGTACTTCCTAACGGACAATGCCATTTTATCTCACTAACATCGTGCTATGAGGTAGAGTCAGTTTACCCATGAGAAGAAAATTTAAGGGGTTAATTATTTTGATACTGTCACTCCATAAGAGCCAATTCCAAGACCCAGGCTGGTCTTACTCCAAAGCTACTGTTTTGTCCTTTGTATCTCTGCTCCATCTATCCATCCACTCACCCATCCATCCATCCATCCATCCATCCATCCATCCATCCTTTCATCAGATACTTACAGATTTCTATCTGGTAAGCGCTATGCTAAACCCTGAGATACCAAAGTTAACAGACACAATGCTATTCATCACGCTAATGTGTGCTGGGGGTTACATGAGGTTCTTCTCTGTAGCTCTTCCAGAATCAGGGAGAGGGCTTTGCCTTGTACAGGGTAGTATCTCCTACCCCAGGACTCTTGCTGAATCTGAGTCCAAGAGCTCTTGATGGACAGGTGGGCCATGGTGCCAACTGCGGGCTGGTGCTGGAGAAGGAGCCTCACCTAGCTCAGACAGTTGGGATACTAAATCTGACCCCAGGAGATTTTTGCTGCTCTTTCTGGCCCACAGATAGTCATAACCCCATTTTGTTTCTGGGTGCATGGCTCCCCCTCCTGGATCCATTTTAGCTTCACCCTCAAGGAGTAGCCCTTCCAGTCTGAACCTCCAGAGGTCAAAGCTGCTCACTGGCTCCCCCTGTAGGGCCCTCTTCTCCATGACACCACTTTATGCGGCACTCAGCACCCCTCCCTAGCTCCCTTTGTATTTTATTGGTTAAGCTCTCAAAGCATAATTGCCTCATAAATGCATAAACCCATTGTCTCATCTTACAACATCCTCCTCATCTTCAGATCCTGTACCTAAACCTGTCATACAAATCTGGAAGACACAGGAAGTGAACAATGCCTGTCATCTGCAGCTGTCATGTATGATCCCAAACCAGTCCATAAACTATGCCTGGTATGGGGACTCAGGGCTCTTTTCAACAGGGCTCCAGAATTTTGTGCTTGAAATCACCGTTGAGCCACAAAACTACTCCAAGTTTTACACCTGCCAAGCCAGCAATCCTGTGAGCAGTAAGAATGACACTGTCTATTTCACCTTACCTTGTAAACTAGGTAAGAAATACTCCCCAGGGAACTGGGGTGGGGGGGAGCTAGGGTAACTAGTTTTCTTTTGCATGAAATGAAGAAAGGTGTGGGGATCCTATTCAGCCTCCTGCTCAGATGGAGGATCCCATAGGCATCTGTGAGACCTGAGAGACTTGGGTTCTACCCTGGGCTCTGCCACTAGCTCTCAGCAAGCTTATCTGGCTTTTGTGGAGCTCACTGTCCTCACCTGCAAGGGCTGGCTGGCACTCCTACCCTGCTCTAACAATGCATGGTCCTAGAATCTGAGGCCTGGGTAATTGTAGGACAATCTGAGCTGTCAGGGTTGAGCAGGAGAAAAGCCCAAGTGGGACAGCAGACCAGACACAGTTGAACAGGTGCATGAAGGGGTTTCTGGCAGACAGCCTAAATCAGCAAAAGAAAGAAGGGCCAAGTAGATGAGCACAAGCAAGAACAAGTAGTGAACAAGAGTGAGGGCCTTATCCTAAGGCAGAGACTCTGCTTTTTAGAAAGACAGACTCTGGGTTTCATGTTTCAGATTTCTCTGTCTCTTGGGAGGACCCACTCACTTGAGCATCATTGCTGGCTCTCTGTCAAGCTTACACAGGTCCTGTAGTAGGATAGCCAGGATTGGGCAGTAAGCTCATAGGTTTTGGAGTTAGGTACTTGGGGTTAATCCTGGGATTGTCACTTAATAGCTAAGCAAGTGACTTAGCTTCTCTAAGTCATGTCCTTCTCCAAGTTGTATGCTTCTTAAATAACAGACAAAATGGTAATCCTTACCTCATGCTGTTATGAGGACTAAATGAGACAGTACAGATACCCTATCTAGAACAGTGCCCAACAGGTCTTCAGAATGGTACTTAAATTAGAACCAGTTCCTTCAATTCTGGAGACACTAGGGGTTTAGGGGACCCCTCAATAAATTTAAATTACTATCCCCAGCATTCTGGGTCTTGTACTTTCTACACCCCTGAAACCATATCCCCGAGTATACATATCCATACTGTTCCAGAATAACTCATATCTGTGGTGCCAACATTTACCTGAGTTCCCTGTCATGGCAGTCATCAGGGACCATGGCCCCCAGAGACACTGATCTTTCCCGGTCTTCTGGGACCTAATGTACCCTCCCTCCTGTGCTGATTTCTTCACCTCTGTTCCCGCACAAGGATTATGGAACGTGTACACTCTTCTTTATTCTTCCCACCTGACTGGCCATGCCCCTTCTAGTCTCTCCTGCTACCACAGACCCTATGCGACAGTTCGGTGTCTGACCATGAGACCACCTTCATATCAACACCATATCCTGAGATCCAGAAAAGAGACACAGTCCCTATCCTTTATAAAATGAGGGTGACTGTTCATCTACAATGAGGATAAAAACAATAATAAGGCCCTTTTTTGGAAGGGCCAAGCCAATCTTGTCACTTTTCAGCCATCCAAATTATCCTAGAAAAGCACCCCTAATTTCCCTTCCCTACTGTATCACTCATTCCCTTTTCTTTTTATTTTCTGCTTCCTCTCCTGTCCTCTCCTCCATCCCCTCTGTTCTTACTCCTTCTCTCCCTTTCCCTTCCTGTCAGTCTTCCCCTTCCTTCTCTTTTTCCCTCTTGGTATAGATGGGATGTGGGGTGGAGAAACAGAGAGGGGAAGTAGTCCTACCTTCCCTAAAGTCAAGAAACCTAAGCATTTGGAGTTTTCTTGCTCTTTCAGCCAGATCCTCTGGAGTAGCTTGGATTGCAACATGGCTAATGGTCATGGTACCCATTGTTCCTGGCCTCCTATGGACCTGAGACAAGCTCTTCTAACTCAAGAGTGAAACTTCAAGACAGCTGGGCCTTGCCTTCATCAGCAACCATGCTGTTAACCAAGACAGGAGCTCAGGCTACATGGGATGGTAGAAAGTGTGCTATTGAAGCATCTACAAGGATTTTCAAATTAACTTTTTAAAAACTACAGTTAATATTTTATATCTCCTGGTTATTTTCCAACATACATACATAGATACACATATATTCTTCCCACCAAAAGATATGATCACACTACGCAATGTTTCCTTGTTTAAATAAACGATGTGACCATCAACATCAAACTGTCAGACAATGTCTGTTCCACTGGCCCAGACAAACGGCATACAAAGGGGAAGAGCCTGGGGCTATAGGCTCCTACAGGTTGTTGTGTCTGAGGAGTTAATTTGTGCTATCTCTGACTCTTGCTCCCACATCCATGCCAAATCTCCTGGGGTTCCTTCCAGCTTTGCCTCCCCCCCACACCCCGCCCCACCCAAGTTCTGGCCTCCTCTCTGAGGAGCATGCTCTTTAGGTTTCCTGGGAATATGGGGTCAGGCTTACCCCTCAGGAGTGAGCATGCAGCTTTGCCACATAAAAAGGGTCCCTCCCAAGCCTTTCCTGGGGAGCCGAGCACCACCACTCCCTTTGTGGGCAACTCTTCAAGTCCTATCTGTGTCACGGGATCTAATAAAACCATCAAATGAACAAAACGTTCTCACTAGGGTCTTCCATTACAGGAAGGTAGGAGCCCCCCGGCCCAGCACTGACAGAACACCTGGGATTTCTGTTGTGTGTTCCCCTCCTCCAAGGCTTTCATGGGCCTGGAGCTGAGAGGGCCACTCAAGGATGTGTTCCCCCTTCAGGGAAGTGTCCCACCACAGATCACTTTTCGTCTACATCAAACCAGCCTTCCCCGCCATCCAGCCCTCCTCTGTGTCAGAACATGCTGTGTGCTCACCAAACTCTCACATTTTCCTCCTGGGCTGTCCTGGTTAATTTTACGTGTCAACTTGACTGGGCCCCAGAGGTGACCATATGTTGGGCCCAACATTATTCTGTGTGTGTCTGTGAGGGTTTTCTGGATAAGATTAGCATTTGAATCAGTAGCCTGAGTAAAGCAGATTATCCTCCCTAATGTGTGTGGGTCTCACTCAATCAGGTGAAGGTGTGAATAGGCTCTCCTTCCCACAAGTATGGAAGAATTCCTTCTGCCTGACTGCTTTTGACCTGGGACATTTGGATTTTTTTCCTGCCTTCAGATGCCATCACCAATTCTGAGTCTCCAGTCTGATGACTCAGACCTTGGGACTTGTCAGCCTCCATAATTGCATGAGCCAATTCCTTATAATAAATCTTTGTGCGTGTGTGTGTGTGCAACTCTTATTGGTCTGTTTCTCTGGAGAACCCTGACTAATACATGGGCCAATAGAAAAGCTACCTTTCTCAACTCCCTTTCCATTTAGTTGGGGCCATGTGACTGGTTTTAGCCAATAGAAAATGGATGGAATTGATGTGCCAGGAAGTGAGGGACTCTGAGAAGTGGAGCCACATAATGCAAAGGGCCTGGGTCCAAGCCATCACATGGCAGGCGGCTGCCTGGTCTACACTGAACATGCATAGGAAAGTTTGGCTTTTGTTTGTTACCACAACATAGCCTGGACTCCCTAAGTCTCCCACCATCCGCTTCAGTCCAGCCTGTGGTTCCATCTCCATCTCACCTCTGATCGGCTGGCACCTTCCCATGGGACTGTCTAGGTCTCTTTTCTACATGCAGCATCCTTCCCTTTTCCCTCACTTTTTCGTGGCAGAAGAGGTTTTTTTGAAGGGACATGCACATACACACACACACACACACACACACACACAAATGGAATCAAAGAGTATTTCTGGGGGAAAGCAGTAAGAGGAAAGAAATGTCACTTTATTTCAAAAATAAGCAGTCCTTACCTGCTAAGGAACAGGCACACCTCTCCAGGCATCATGTTTTGATTGGATCCAGTTACTTGAAGACCAGAGGCAAACACTGCCTTTGACAGCCCAGGTCACTGGCACCAACTATTCCCTGCCTCTTTCCCTCAAGCCAGTGCCAGATACATAGTTTGTTGGACTTACTGCAGAATGAAAATGTGGGGCTCCTTGTTCAAAAAGCAGGAAAAAAGTGCCATTAAATGTACTAAAATATAAAGGTTTTTCCTTTATTCCTCAGCCTTTCTGTACTTGGGATGATATTTTAAATTGCTATTTAATGTTCTAAGTAAAGGAAATTTAAAATTTAAATTATTATTATGAATTTTATTGTTATATTGTACAATGTTAGTTTTGAATGAAATATGAGAATATTTAATTTGTATGTGAAATAATTGAAATTACTCAATTCATATTTGGCAGCTTATACAAGCATATGCACTTTGTTTTTGCTAGAACAGTAGAAATCATGCAAAAAACTAACTTAACTTTTTTTTATTTTACTTCTTTTTTTTTTAAAGACATTTATTCAGCATCATGATCAGACTATTACATTTAGCAATCAATGGGTAAAAAAAAAAAAACTACATTAAAACCCTTTGTTGGAATGCTCTACACTTTCCACAGAACAGAAACTAAAATAACCTGTTACACAATTAGTCACAAATACAGTCCTTGAGTTTTTTGCCCATACACATGAGTATTGTCTAAAACACGTCTTCTTTGTAGCAGCTAGGCTCGGCCACCACTGTGCTTGACTGAGTTCACAAATCTGTTGTAACCTGTAGCTTCCCTGTCTCTTCTTTGGCTCTCCTCTCCTGCTAAGCTTTGTTTCCTGGAAGTAATGAAAACCTTCTGCCACTGCTGTAGCTACTGTTGCTGCTGGAACCACCACAGCCACCTTGGTTTCGTGGTTTGGCAAGGTATTGGCCTCCACCACCATAGGGCCAGAGCTTCTGCCTCCAAAATTTCCTCCTTTCATGGGTCCAAAATTTGAGGATTGATCGTTGTAATTGCCAAAATCATTATAGCTTCCACCACCTCCAAAGTTGCTTCCATCATTACCAAATCTGTTATAGCCATCCCCACTGCACCAGATCCACCACCATTTCCACTGCCACCAAAGCCATGTCTACCACTGAAGTTCCCTCCATGACCAAAGTCATTCCCACCAAAACCACCTCCATGACCATCACTAAAGTTTCCAGAACCACTTCCACCTCTTTGGCTGGATGAAGCACTAGTCATCTCTTGCTTAGATAGGGCTTTCCTTACTTCACATTTGTGGCCATTCACAGCATGGGACTTTTGAATGACATTCTTGTCTACAGAGTCATGGTCATCAAATGTTATAGAAGCAAAACCTCATTTTCCGGGTAAGATGGTTGCAGTGCATGTGCTGAGGACCTGGAGCCAGAATGCTGGGCGGCTGATTTGTGTTCGTTACTTTCAAACATCTAAAACATAGGATAAGATAATGTATTCCATGCTCCATATCCTGAGAAGGAATGTGAATAAGAGGAGAGAGGAGTCTAATGGGTAATTATGGACATTAAAACAATAAATATTATACAGAAATGAAGGTATCATAATGATCATTTTGTAAGAGGCCCACTTTAATCATAAATAGCATCAAGGTGAGTTTATAGCAGCAATGTCCACAATAGCCAAACTGTGGAAAGAGCCAAGATGTCCATCGACAGATGAATGGATAAAGAAGATGTGGTATATATATACAATGGAATATTATGCAGCCATCAAAAGGAATGAGATCTTGCCATTTGCAACGACGTGGATGGAACTGGAGGGTATTATGCTGAGCGAAATAAGTCAAACAGAG
>NC_138374.1:134155411-134181204 GCF_054177405.1 Leptonychotes weddellii
TCCCACCCCCCACCACTCCAGCAACCCTCAGTTTTTTTCCTGAGATTAAGAATTCCTCATATCAGTGAGGTCATATGATACATGTCTTTCTCTGATTGACTTATTTCACTCAGCATAGCACTCTCCAGTTCCATCCACGTCATTGCAAATAGCAAGATCTCATTCCTTTTGATGGCTGCATAATATTCCATTGTATATATACACCACATCTTCTTTGTCCATTCATCTGTCGATGGACATCTTGGCTCTTTCCATAGTTTGGTTATTGTGGACATTGCTGCTATAAACATTGGGGTGCATGTACCCCTTCGTATCACTACATTTGTATCTTTGTCACCCAGTACTTCTCATCACCACTCCATCTAAACAGAAGACTGGGGAGGGAATAGAAAAAAGGGAACCATCAGGATCAAAGTTGTTACAGTTGGGAGAGACCTGTGGCTTTTCCTTCTCCTCCTCATGAATGAGGTGCCCTTCTCATTATGCCCATTGAAAGGGGCCTCTGCAAGCCCCTCTTGAGAGATTCGAGGTATGGAAAAGAAGTGGATGCTAATGTCTCACTTCCTGGTCAAGCAGTGATCTATTGATCTTCCCTAAGGTAGAAGTGTGACACTGGGGGCGCCTGGGTGGCTCAGTCATTAGGCGTCTGCCTTCGGCTCGGGTCATGATCCCAGGGTCCTGGGATCGAGCCCCGCCTCGGGCTCCCTGCTCCGCGGGAAGCCTGCTTCTCCCTCTCCCGCTCCCCCTGCTTGTGTTCCCTCTCTCGCTGTGTCTCTATCTGTCAAATAAATAAATAAAATCTTAAAAAAAAAAAAAGATGTGTGGCATTGGATGGGAGCCGGCCTGCACACACGCTGCTTGGAATGGCAGGGGTGTAGTGTCCCCAGAGGATGCCGCAGACAGTAACCAGGCTTCACAAGGTGGGCGGATCCCAGTGGCAAGAGATTGCTGCACCATCAGTGGGAGCTGAGTGGGAGGAGAGAGGGCCAGAAGAGGCCAAGTCAGAGAACCTCTCCCACACAGCACAGTCTTCAGTGAAGAGCTCCCCACCCCCACAAACCTTGCTGAGGCCCCTAAAGCATTTGCATGGTGCTTCCCAAAAAAGCCAATATTCAAGTGCCTGTTATAGAGGCATCTGCAGTGGGTGAGTAGCAGCCAGAGAAAGAGATGATCAACAGCAGCAGGACAACTAAGAAACAGTTTGGCTCTCTCCTCCTTGCCCTGAGCCATTTGAGAAGCTGGAACTGGGTGAGGTAAAATGGGAGGGTGGGGAGTTTAGATCATACTTCCCTCCCCATTACAGAGTTTCTGGACCATGAGATAAGCCTGTGCTGGAGTGACAGGAAGAGGTTAAAAGGGAATTTTACATCGAACTGTACTATTAAATTACTAGAAGTGATAAAAATGAAACTGAGGGATTTTCCCAAAGCATCCTTAAGTGACAGAAGGCAGATTTGACATAGACTTGATGTGAAGGAGGGAGAGATCATTCTTTGACGTTAGCTCCCAACCAGCTGAGTTCAGAATATTTTAAAAAAATATGGTTATATGTGTTTATAAAACAGCTGCTATGAATCAAACACAATCCTAGATTTAGCACTGAGAAGGACAGACATCGTTCTTGCCTTCATGCAGATGATATTCTAGTCTGGAAGACAGCCCTAAGGAAAATTAGTAATTTAGTTTCAGTTAAGACAGTGCTACAGATACTAGATATGACAACTTCTAGACAGAACAGTAGTGAGGACTGAGCTAAATCAGGAAGATGGGATCTAGTTTTGAGGGTCAGAGAGAAATCCCTTTTGGAATCAGAGACTGAGAAAATGAGCAGGTGTTAGATTGGTCAGGGGAGTGTGTGTGGAGGAAGAGCCCTTGAGATGGAAGAAAGGAGCATGAGACAGGGATGCTCCGGAAGAAAAAAACAACCTGGTTGCTGGAGAGATTTGAGTAAAAAAGTATCTAAAGAAAGCTGCGGGCATATTTCTAGATGGCAAATAGAGAGCCATCTTGGGTGGTGGTCCTTGAAAAATAAACCAGTTCTCAAAGAATTGGATGTTCCTTAGCATAATAATTCTGGGGCTTTAATTTCATAAGAATCAGAGTCATATCAAAGAAAAATTTCGTTTTCCTGATGGGACTGAGCCTGTTTATTTCCTAGGAAAACTAGTGAGAAAATTAGCTGCAAAATTTCACTGGCATGGAGACTTGATTAGAATGGAGAGGACCCATTTTCTTTCTCATCCTTTAGACTACAGTTTACCTTTCCCCACTCCAAAACCAACTTTGATTGAGCAAAGGAGAATTTCAATCGCATCAGGCCAAAGCCAGGGCATTTGTACTTGCAAAAGGCAAGGGAGGGTTGCAAAGGCAGGAACTGTGCCTTCTGTATCAGCTAGTTGTATGCAAGATACCCAAACAAAGGAGAATTTTACTGAAGGGTTTGGGAGTAACTAGGAGAATCAAGGGGAAAGCTAAACCCTGGTGTCTAGGTAGCAAGATTTAGTGGGCAAATTTTTAGGGTT
Organism: Leptonychotes weddellii; assembly: GCF_054177405.1. Lineage (NCBI taxonomy): Eukaryota > Metazoa > Chordata > Mammalia > Carnivora > Phocidae > Leptonychotes > Leptonychotes weddellii. The sequence continues at coordinate 134,157,934 of NC_138374.1, forward strand.
CCCCATCAAGATGAATCAGTTCTAATTATTTTCCAGACTTGTGACACTGCTTTGTGTGCAAATTCCTGTAACTAACCACTGTTTCTTCTGAAGTTCCCTGGGCTTTTGAGGTCCACTGGGCAATTCAGTAAAGAACTTTATTTGCATCCATGGTAGAGTGGGTATTATTTTTCTGAGAAAAACAGGAAATATAAGAGTTATTCTGGAAAGGGCCAGTAATCACTTTCCAATCTCTTGTGAGGACACTGGGAGAGGTAAGTTTGGAGGAGAATCGGCCACACCTTCTTGTGATTCTCCAAGTAGTCAACAAAGATAGTTATTGATAGCATCAAGCAGATCCATAAGCCAGGACCTACAGAGACACTGCCCTAATTCCCACTTCCTACCTCTCCTGCTTTGCACCAGCAGATACAAAACTGAATTCAGGAAACCCTAACTCAGGAAAAGGAGGGAAGCTTTGCCACTCCTGAGATACAGGCTGAGATCAGTGGGTCTGGGAAGGCTGGAGAAAGCATGGCAGGAGATGAGACTGCTGGGGCAGCAGGGCCCATTTCATACAGGGTCTTGGGAATTTTATCTTAAGAACACTGGCAGGTGAATAGTGGGCTTTCAGCAGGGAGATGCATGGCCAGATTTGTGTTTTGAAGATTGCTTTCATTGATGTATGGAAACTTTCCAAAATGTTACAGATTCTATTGATTCTGTAACTAATTCTAAGTGATTCTATATGAACTTTCTGTAGAATGAAGAGGCAAATTTTTTGAAATATTTCATTGAAAAAATCCAGATATCAGTTTGGTTTTATATATTTATTTATAAGATTTATTTATTTATTTTCATGGGGAGGGGCAGAGAAAGAGGGAGAGAGAGAGAATATTAAGCAGGTTCCACGTTAAGTGTGGAGCCCGACATGGGGCTTGATCTCACGACCCTGAGATCATGACCTGAGCCAAAACCAAGAGTCAGATGTTCAACCAATTGAGCCACTCAGATAGCCCTCAATTTGGTTTTAGTTTATGAAAATTTTTTCTACTAGATATGGGATGATTAATATAATGCAATACGGAAGCTTTAGAGGTAGATCCATGGGCCTCAGAAATGACTGTGGTAAATATATATACTTCTATAAATATTATCACATATTTACATATGATAATAAATAAATATAAATCTATTTACATATAAAATAATTGTATATTCCTACATAAAGGAGAGACAAAATAGGTTCAAAATGTTGTGGCTACATGGACAAAACTGGGGAAGGACTTGAAATAAAACCTTGAAAACAAGTATTTTCTCAGAGCCAGGTGCCCCAAGATGTCCCCCTCTTACATGGTCAAACCATTCTCTGGGTGGCAGAGACTCCCAATTGCTTACTAAATAAATATTTAGGGGCGCCTGGGTGGCTCAGTCAGTTAAGTGTCTGCCTTCAGCTCAGGTCATGATCCTGGAGTCCTGGGATCTAGACGCATCTGGCTTCCTGCTTCGTGGGGAGCCTGCTTCTCTCTCTCCCTCTGCAGCTCCCCCTTGCTTGTGCTCTCTCACGCACGCTCTCTCTCTCAAATAAATAAATAAAATCTTTAAAAAAATATTTGTCTTCTCTTTTTTCTCAAGTCAACAAACCTGATATTTAGTTGCACACGTTGCCATTCCTGTAAAGGTTGCATTTCTCAATTCCTTTACATGTAGATAAATTTTAGCTATTGCTATATAAGCAGAAATTGTGTGGGATTTCTGGGAATGGATAGGAAGGTATTTTCCATTTCTTCTTTCATCCTGCTTTCTAGGACAAAAATGCATGGATGGAGTTTCAATAGTCATTTTGAACCATGAGGATAAAGGCCATGATAGAACCACCATATCCTAGAGATATCCCAGATATCCTAGAAATATACGAAAATCAGTATACCTAACTCAACTGCCTACCTCTTTTTTTTAGTGAGAATAATAAAGATGTATCTTGTTTAAGGCACTCTTTTTCATTTCTCTTTAACTCATCTAATCTTAATCCTAACTGATTTTCATGTGTAGCTTCAAATACATTTACCTACTCCCCAAAAGGAAACAACTAAAAGTTATAGCTAACTCTTCTTTTTTTATTTAAAAAAAATTATTTATTTGACAGAAAAAGACACAGCGAGAGAGGGCACACAAGCAGGGGGAGTGGGAGAGGGAGAAGCAGGGTTCCCGCGGAGCAGGGAGCCCGATGCGGGGCTCGAACCCAGGACCCTGGGATCATGACCTGAGCCGAAGGCAGACGCTTAACGACTGAGCCACCCAGGCACCCCAAATTATAGCTAACTCTTGTACCTAGAAGTCATGCCATGGATACAGTCTTCTCTGAGTTCAGTCAACTAAATGATGGCTATTTTCCCTTTAGTTCTCTTTATTACAGGCCAATCTTACTTGAATAGAAATTCTGAATAAAATATTACTAAATTGAATTCATCAACATAATAAGATATGCTATAGGACTTATCCCAGGAAAGCTAAGATATCTTAACTTTCAAAAAATCTGTTTATGTAATTAACTACATTGGCTAATTAAAGGGGGGAAAGCATAAATCACTTCAATAAATGAAGAAAAAAGGTAAAATTTTTATGACAATTTAAAAATCAACATAGTAGCTGAGAATTCTCTTAACCTGATAGAATTTCATACATGCACACATAGACACATGGCACACACACACGGTACGTTAGCAAAAATGGCAGAATAAGGGCCTCCAAAAGCTCTCTCATCAATAAAGTCAATGAGAATATAGGGAAAAAATAATCAGAATCATCTTTTTCAGAATTCTAGAAATGAACCAAAGGCTTACAGCAATTCAGAGAGCATTTATTCAAGAAGAATGGCTGAATCCCAGTAAGAATAGTGAGTTCTGTGGTATTTTAACTTGCCCTACACACATCCTACTCTGTCTAGCCTCTCTCTTGCCTTTAAAACCAACAGCCCACAATCGTGGTGAAAGCCAACAGTGTGACAGCCACTGGTGGGGCAGATAGGGGTTGGAACTCCTTTGAAACTTCACTCTCAGAGAATTGTCGTTATTTGATCTATCTGGTGGTTCCTTGAAAGACCCCACTTGCAAGGTTGTCTTTATTGGACCTGACTGGGAAATCACAGTGTGAAAGCCTTTATCCTTGGGGTGTTTGTCAAACACAATTAGAGGCAACTGATGAACTTTGCAGCTCTCTGAGGTGTTGGCTAACAGTTCTCTTATTCTTATTTTTCTGTTGAATCCAAAAGAAGAGAAGAAAGCTTCCATGAATAACATAGGTAGGGGTTATAGGTTGGTTGTAGTTCAGCAGGGCTCTGCCCCACAATGTCTTTCCATTTCAGTTCCCAGGCACAGGAGCAGCTTCTTTCTCTGTTAGGCTATTCTCTGGGAGAGGGTGTGAATACAGAGTAGAAGGGTCTTTTTTTTTTTTTTAAGATTTTATTTATTTATTTGACACAGAGAGAGAGATCACAAATAGGCAGAGAGGCAGGCAGAGAGAGAGGGGGAAGCAGGCTCCCTGCTGAGCAGAGAGCCCGATGCAGGGCTTGATCCCAGGACCCTGGGATCACGACCTGAGCCAAAGGCAGACACTTAACTGACTGAGCCACCCAGGCGCCCCTAGAAGGGTTTTTTTTTAAAACACAGGTTTGACTCTGACATTTCCATGCTTAAAATCTTCAAGGATAGGTGCTTTAGAGGGCCTGAAGGTGACTACTAATCCCTACATGACTTGGCTTCTGTGAATTTCTTCTGTCTAATTTCTAGCCTGGCCCCTCCCTAGCATCAATGCTGCAAGCTTCCTGAACTACTTGTAGTTCCCCAAATTCACCCAGCCTTTGCTCAAGCTTTTGTATTTCCTGGAATCTCCCCTCCCCCTCCCCTCCTTGCTTGCCCAAAAACTCCTACTCATTTTTCAAGATTCAAACCAATTGTTGCTTCTCCAAAGCCCCAAAAACACTTCTTAGGGATGATACTCTCTCCTCCCCCATACACTACTTCTTTATATCCCCTGTGAGATGGAGAAGATTATTGCAGAGAAGACTCAGAAATCATCAGTAGGGAGGCCCAACGAATTTGTATTTCCCCATATTTTCTTCAATCTTGGAAGACCAAGAGAGGGAATGGCGTGCCCGAGGCCATGTAACAAGTTACCAGCAGAGTTGAAGCTGGAAGTCAAAGATGTTTTCACTTTCCTTTGGAGTTTGCTGATGCCCACTTGGGCACTCTTTGGGACTTGACCTATTTTCTCTCCTATGTTCATAAAGGTCTCCTGGATTCTCTCAAACCCCAGACCACTGAATTTTGCAAGGCTTGCTATGATGGCAACGTTGGTAGACTTGTTGGTACCTCAAGAAAGCCCTGGAATGAGTTCCACTTCTAGGCTTATACCTAACATCTAGAACCACAGTGGAAGCCTCTGGAAGGCTGCATGATGTAAGGGAAAGAGCATAAACTCTGGAGCCAGACATCTTAGGTTTGAATTCCAACACCCACCAATTACCAGTTTTAGAACCCCAGGAAAAGTAAACTTTCTAGTCTCAATTTCCTCATGTGAAAAATTGGATGCTCTTTTCATCAGGATTAAATGAGTTAACCTTAGTAGATCATTCAGCACAAGGTCTGGCATACAGTAAGTACTCAATAAGTATTAGTTGCCTTCTTTTGTCTCATACTGCTCCCTCCTCTTTCCCAGGCACAGGAGTTTAATCTGACTGAATCAAGACAAGATCTCTTGGCCTAACTTTTTCCAGGTGTAAGATAAGAAGGAATTGATTATGTGGTCTCTGTACCCCAAATAATACCTTCTTTCTATTCTTCTTGCTTTTAGCAATCTTCCCTTCAGGTCTGTGGACAGAGCACAAAACCTGCCCAAGGGTGTGACTTGCACAACAGAGTTTTTGCTCTCAGAGGAAGTAGAGGGGAGTTGGGAGGTACCTGGGGAAATGCAAATTTGTGGCTAAGTAGAACTTCCCTGGGTCTGATGATTTCCAAGATGCTGCTGAGATATAATTCCAGTGACGACGTGGAGAGGAGAGGCCAGTCCTACCTCAAAGAATGGTTGTAATTAGCATGTCTATTCCACAAATATTTTTAACACCTACTGTATGTCAGGTATTGTTAGATTGGGGAAATTTGAATATAAATAGAGCAAAATGAAACTCAGTGAGGGGGTGAGTAGATTGACCTAAACTGAAGAGACCTGGTTTCTGGTCATTGCTTTATAAAAACTGGCCATGTTGCCTCTGGCAAGTCCCTCAGTAGTAAGTGTTAACCTCTAAATCTCTGCTTTCTGATAGTGAGATGAGGGACACGGGAGAATAGCTTCTAAGGTTTTTTTTTTGTGTGTGTGTGTGTGTGTGTGTGTGTGTCCCCAGATTTATATCTTCTCTGAAACTGAGTTCTGTGTATTCAAGTATTCTCTGGAAATTTCTATCTGGATGAACCATAAACACTTCAACTGAACATATCCCAAGTGAACAAACTAATCTTATACTCTTGCTCCCAATTTTGACCCAAAGTTATCTTTACCTCCTATACTTCCTATCTCAGACACTGGCATTGTTATACACTTGAAGACTACACCATAAATCTAAAGGCCATTGTATACAGGTTCTTCTCTGTCACACCCCACATCCAATCAGTCGCCAAACTTTACCAAATCCATCTATGAAATGAGTCTCCAGTGGACCTCCTTCTCTCCTACCTCATTGCCACTTCTTTAGTGGAGATTATTAGTTCTTCTAATCATCTCCCTGTCTGTAGTTTTACCTAAATCTCTCCCATACTGTGCCTGAAGTAACCTTTCTGAAGCAGAAATATGGTTACTCACCTGCTTAAAACTTTTGGTGGCTCCCATCAAGAGGATGAACAACTTTCTAAGAGCGTGTTTAATTATTTATGTGTGAAAAAGAGTTTTGATCAGGTGGAAGGAGGGACATTATCTCTTGTTGGAAGGCCTCAGTTCCCTTGGTAGAGTATCCTTAGGAATGAGTGAAAGACAAAACAATGAGGAAGAGAAGGGAACTAGCAAACATTGAGGGTCCATGCTATATCAAATACAGTACTTTATAGACACTATGTTGTTTTACCTCTTGGAAGATATATGAGATATTTAAGGTCAGGTTCCCCCCAAAGTAGACTCTGAGATGGAGATTTGTGAGCAGGAAATGTACCCAGGAGTGCTTGTGAAATCAACACCTGTGGGAAGTGAAAGACAAAGGACTGAGCAGAGGGAGAAGTGGAACTCCGGAAGCAGTTGGAACAAAGGCCTCAGCTGACCATCCGAGGACCTGGGGAGCTGGGATGCCCCCTAAGGGCTGCTCCAAATTGAGGCAAGGGGACTAGACTTTTATACCCTTTCAGTGACCAGCTGACCATTTGTTAGATGTAGGTGGTGCTCATGGAAGGAACTGCCTGAGGGTGGCTCCCAAGGAGAGACTTGACTGCAAGCTGTCAAGCACCAGTGCTTCTGGCAACTGGGGAATGGTTGCTTTGGTTCTCAGACCCGAGCAGCACATCATAGCACCCATTACATGAGTAAACCTGTAGTGCACTATTTTATAGATGAGAAAACAGAGTGTCACCAACAATGTGATTTATCCCAGGTCATACACGTAGTGAATGAAATCCCTGTAGTTACAATTCATATTTTTCGGACTCCGTGCTCCTTTGACTACAAATACTTCTGCAATTAGAAAAACTTTCATTGACGTCAGGTCAAACCTGAACCCTCAGGGACTTTGGGTGGCAGCATAAGCTATCACACATGTTAATCATTAGAGGAAGAATTAGAGCCAACCCATAGTGGGGCCAAGTATTTAAGGTCTTAGAGATTTCCAAGAACAGACAGTGTAAGTTTCAAGATCTGTGGGGCCTCCGGGTGAAAGCCAGGACAAGCAGAGCGGGACCATGCTTATGGCAGGCCCAACGTGGGTCTCTGTAGAGGACTGGTAGCTGGAAAAGCCAGCAAGGCAATAATCACAGACCTGGCAGCCAGTGGCCAGAAGTGGCCGGCAAGTTAGAGAGCTCAAAGGGCTGATGGTAGAGGGACCAAAGGGAGGGGGAAAGAGAGGGCCTTAAGGTCAAATGGAGGCAGTTTCTTTTTTTTTTTTTTTTAAGATTTTGTTTATTTATTTGACAGAGAGAGACACAGTGAGAGAGGGAACGCAAGCGGGGGGAGTGGGAGAGGGAGAAGCAGGCTTCCCATGGAGCAGGGAGCCCGATGCGGGGCTCGATCCCAGGACCCTGGGATCATGACCTGAGCCGAAGGCAGACACTTAACTGACTGAGCAATCCAGGCGCCCCAAACGGAGGCAGTTTCTAAGAAGAGGACAGGAAATACCAAAGAAGTCAAGGGTCATAGGTACTTAATGATAAATACATTAGGATATGCTGTGCAGAACTCAGAAAGAATGATGAAGGCTTTGCTAAGCAGCATGTCTCCTAGGCCAGTGTGGCAGGAGGTAGTGGAGCTCATGTTCAAGTGCTGGCCCTGTTCCTTATTTACTATGTGACCTCAGACAAGTTATTAGCTCTCTAAGACTCCGTTTCCTCATCTGTGAAGTGGGGTAGTAATAGTAAGGTCTAGATCCGGTGCAGGGGTCGTGGGAAAGAGAAACTGTTTCTGTTGTGGGATTCTCATATTCTTCCATGCCCATGACCTAGCATACCTCTGTCAACATGCCAAATTTAGAACCCAGGATCTTAAAGCAAATTCTTGTATTTTGAGAAGTTCAGTAAGCAACATAGGAAGCACCCTGATTGCCCCTCTTGCTCCCAGCTTTCTATCTCATTGTGGAATGGTGGACACTCTGGGATGTGGGTACACGTCTACAGAAGGAAGCCCCCATGGGAGATGCTAGCTGGAAGGAAAGCTGAGAAGGACAGCTAGGTCTTGGGGTGCCATCTGAGCACACAGTTTACAATCCTGGCCACTTGGGGTCCAGACAAGACCAGGGTTTAGTATTTTAATGGCCTTTACCCTGGTTCTATCATCAGGGAGCCACCTTCTTGAAGACTGTACAACAGAAATAGAAGCCTGCTCTTAACTGACTTACTCACTCCTAGAAAAATATCTCAGGATGGAACCCAGGGGTTGTCGTTTTAACTCTGTTATCTTGCTTAACAAAGCAAACAGTTAAACTAAGAAAGGAAGCCTCTGTGTCCAGGTATGGTCTATACTTTCACCCCATGGAATGCCATCTGTAGTTTAACATTTTAAACAATTTCATGATCTTCTTTTGCTCTCTTTTCAAGGCAAGATAATTATTAATACAACATTCTTTAATAAATTCCTGTTCAGGGGCGCCGGGGTGGCTCAGTTGGTTAAGCGACTGCCTTCAGCTCAGGTCATGATCCTGGAGTCCCAGGATCAAGTCCCACATCGGGCTCCCTGCTCACCAGGGAGTCTGCTTCTCCCTCTGACCCTCCCCCCTCTCATGCTCTCTCTCTCTCAAATAAATAAATTAATTAATTAAAAAAAAGAGAAATCCCTGCTCATTAAACTAGGCAGCAGCATATAATCATACATTTTAATGTATTATGTTAAATAAAAAAGAACACAAAAGTGTGTGCAGAGCTGTCATTTTAGTTACAAATGTGCTCATGGAAGGGGTGACCTACTGAGGCAAGAGGAAACTTCACTTAAGCTACTGCCCAGGAAGGAGTGTAGCTTCCATGCTGGGCTCCAGCGTCTTGACTACAATTGTTATTTAGAACTAGCCCAACTCTCAGCTGTTTACTTGGGATGACACCCAGAGGCATTTTTTACTTGAAACTTCGTAATACAGCAAAAGAATAAATTGAGGTGACCAGACCCATCTTAGAGAGAACTCTGTAAGTATTTTTACAGTCACAGTTAAATTAAAAAATAACTCATTACATATGCTGTGTGATTTTGATCTTGACTTCAAATCCCTCTACATGTAGATTTTGCGAAACCGAATCAGGCTTGGCTAACGGCTCAGTTCACATTTTCATTCTGTTTCACATTTTCTGTTCTGATTTATATGTAATTGTATGGTTCCTGTTATGTTTTCTATGCTGATATTTTTATTTATGAAGTGTGATCTTCTATACTGAGGTGTTCAATTCCTTTATAACAGAGCTTTTAAATACTTATTGCAGAAAATTCACCTGTCTTTTTTTTTTTTAAGATTATTTGTTTATTTATTTGACACAGAGAGAACGAGAGAGAGAGAGACAGAGAGCAAGCACAAGCAGGGGGAACGGCAGGCAGGGGAGAAGCAGGCTCCCCGCTGAGCAAGGAGCCCAATGTGGGGCTCTATCCCAGGACCCTGGGATCATGACCTGAGCAGATGCTTAACCGACTGAGCAACCCAGGCACCCCACTCACCTCTCTGTCTTAAATTGCTGAGAGTTCTTAATGGCCTTGAACGTGCTTCATCTCTAATTTGTGCTGCAAAGTTACTGTTGCCTCTCATGGGGAAGCCCAGGAACGACATTCATTGCCAGGGTTCCTATAGCATTCTGGTCCAGTCTCTGAGGATTGTCCCTGATCTTGACCACAAGGTAGTACTTCCTGTGCATCACCTGCTGCAGCTACATGTGGTTCATCATCTAATCACTCATGCCCACTTTCAGGAAACGATGAAACCGAGAGATACCAAGTACAAAATGGCTACCACATGCTGGGCTTTGCGCTGAGTGCCTTACTTGCATTGATGTCATTTAGTTTCCCGCAACCCTGTGAGATGTTTCCTTATCTTTATGTTACTGATGAGGAAAGAAAAGTTCAGAGAGATTATGTAACTTGCCCAAGATCACACGACTTATAAATAACAGAATGGGGACTTGAACCCAAGTCTCTCTGACCCCAGAGCCAGAGTTCTGAGCCAGCCTAATCTAGGGCCTCCTAAACAAAGAGTTGGAGATCTGCAAACTTGAAAGCAGTTGTGACAAGGCTAGAAGACTATGGAAGATTTTCTTTTCTTTCTTTCTTCTTCTATTTCTTTAAAAAGATTTATTTATTGGGGTGCCTGGATGGCTCAGTTGGTTAAGTAGCTGCCTTCGGCTCAGGTCATGATCCCAGGGTCCTGGCATCGAGCCCCATGTCAGGCTCCCTGCTTGGTGGGAAGCCTGCTTCTCCCTCTCCCACCCCCCCTGCTTGTGTTCCCTTTCTTGCTGTCTCTCTCTCTGTCAAATAAATAAATAAAATCTTAAAAAAGAAAAAAAAGATTTATTTATTTATTCTAGAGAGAGAGAGTGGGGGGAGGGGCAGAGGGAGAGGGAGAGAGAGAATCTCCCGCAGACTCCCCGATGAGCGCAGAGCCTGACCAAGGGCTCCATCCTAGGACCCTGAGATGATGACCTGTGTGGAAATCAAGAGTCAGACACTTAACTGACTGAGCCACCCAGGTGCCCTTCTTTCTTCCTTTAAAATGTTCTTCAATACTGTATTACATTTGCAATTTTAAAAAGAGGAGACAGAACCCTTAAATTTAAAAATCCCGTTTCCTACGATCCTTCTCTTAACTAGAAATGTTATTTGATAGTCATTCAAGTGGTTGATAATTAAATGTGTAAGTCCTTGTATGATTCCATCATTAAGGGATGTTGAGAGTCATTATATTTAAATCTGATAGAATGTTTTCCTCATGGTTAGCGTGGGGTCAGGCGAGTGCATGGAGAAGAGGAAGCTATTGGACTTCCCTGCTGTGCATCATCCGAGGGTATCCCCACACTCTATCCCTCTCCCTAGTGATCCCAGCTAGAGTTCTTCACTCGAGTCCCCCAGTCTATAGCTCCATTTTCCAAGCTGCTCAAGTGTCCTAGCTTTTCCTTCTTCCCTGGACTCACTTCAGGTCAGCCTACATCATTGGCATGTCACGCAGAAATCCCATTACATACGTGGCCTGTGAGCATCTCAGAAGGTCATTCAATGACCTCATGGAGCATGCAATCCCTCCTCCCCAGCTGTCTTCATCTCTCAGGAAAGTGATCACTGGTTAGGGACTGGGACTATTCAGAAAGGAATGAATTCTGTTCCTTGCCAGGCTTTGCAAGAAGAGTGCTCAGTGGACTTGCCAAAGAGGCTTCTAGAACTGCTAAAGAGGAGCCCTTAGTTTGAGCTTTGTGTGAAGGGAAGAAGAAGGCTGACCACGGTCATCCAGGGTTTGTAGCGTACTTTGCGAATTATTGTTATATTTATAACTCTATCTAAGAAGGTAGATCAGAGCTATGGGAGGCAAATTTTGGTGTGCAGAAAAAGTCTGAGTTTGGTGAGTCAGCAGCACTGTTCCTGGTTCCTAAACTCAGTTCCTTCCTAGAAGGAGTGGAATGGCGTGGGCATTTCCCTCTCTCTAGCAGCTTATGCCGGTAGAAAGCAGGCCAGCAAACTACATGGCTGCCACGTAGGGTAATTTGGGGGATACTAGGAAGCACCCCCAACCCTACCAAGAGTACTTCTCAAAGAACTGTGGAGACCGCAGGGACAAGAGAAATTTAGAGTCAGTCCAGGGAAGCCCCAGAAGGGAGAGATCCCCACATTTTGGCTCTGGGGTCTGGAAGGAGGGCAGGAGCATCAGTGGAAGTGACTAGAGTTTGGGGAGGTAACCCTCAGATTACGGATGCGCATGGATATCTCTCCACAACCTCTAGACTCCAGTGTTCTGACCTGGATCTGAACATTGGAGGAGGCGCTGATGTGGGAAACCTGAGGAAGGCCTTGGAGTGAGTAATTTCAGCCTCACAGGCTCGGTAAAGGCCAGAAGGCACTGCAGGTGGCATCTTCACGAGCCACTCTGGGCCATGTCTCCAGCTTCTCTTCCTGAGCCTGGGTCACTCAGCACATCCATTTGCTCAGGAGGATGGCTACTGGCATGAACACAGAGGATAAAGATATTGGGCAAAACCTGGGCCTTGGTCTGTGCTAGAGCCACCTCAGAGCCTGGTTTCTGCCCCCCTCCACCCCCCCATGCCCCTCAGCCCCCACAGCCCCAACCCACTGGAGGGCTATCTGCTCCACTGGTCTGCTCAGTCTCTGTATCAGACACCTGTCCCGTGGGCTTCCTCATCTCACCCAACAGGGCTGAGCCAGGGTGTTTTTTCCAGTGATTTCCCCGGGCTGATTTTAGACTTTGCAATCAGGTCTCCTAGGAGATGTTTCAGAATTTGGGGGAATTTTGTATTTTCATTTTGTTTTTGTGGGGTTTTTTTTTTATTGTTGTTGTTTTAATTTTTTTTTTTTTTAATTTTTCTTATTCCAATGGATGTGCTTATCATGGGCTCCAAGCAGCCAGGTAGTCTGGTCTGCCCCTCCGTGATCCCTCCCTCTGGTGGTGGCTCATGTTATAGGGACCTCTCTGGTCAGAGGCCATGATGAGCACAGTCTTAAGCTGGTAAGCAAGGATGCTCAGGGGCAGGCCAGCTCCAGGCAAATTCAGGCAGGTCACTTTGCCACCCTAGCCATAAAGTGTCAGGAGAGAGAGTAGCAAATCTTAGGGGGATGTTACACCCTCCTGTTTAGGAGATAACCTCATTGTGCAGCCCACCTGAGATTGGGGAGAGCTCTTTTCCATAGACATATGGTCCCCCTCAATCTCAGAGTGGGGTTCCATATAGCCAAAGGGAAGGAAATGCTGCTTTGTCACAGGTGATGGAAGTAAGGGCAGGAAATGCTGCTCACTCAGGATTCTCCTGTTGCCCATACCTTCAGGTGATTGACCAACATGAGCCTTAGGATTGGTTAAAGTTCTTGCCAAGTGTAATGGAAGTGGTATGGTGAGGGGAGAAAACACAGACTCTGGAGTTAGGTAATGCAGGATTTGAATCCAGTTCTTCCATTTTGGGCACTCTGAGCCATTAGACAAGTTATTTAGCAGCTCTGTACCTCAAGCTGTAAAATAGTGATAATTATACCTGCTTTTTCCTATTACAGAAATTAATGAAATAACGTATGTGGAAGCCCCAGGCATCCAGGGAGTTCAATTAGTAGGATTTCCTTCATCCTTATCTTCTTGAGTATTCATGGGGATAATGAGTACACTCCAGGGAAAGAGAAAGAGGTTTTGACCTGGAGTCAGGGTTCCCAAGTTTGGTCCAGTTCCTGCCTTCCATCACCACCAGCTCTGCTTCCTTCATAGGGCTGTTGTAAAGATCAAATAAGGTAGTGAATATGAAGGCTTTTGAAAATGGACTTATAAATATGAGGCTTTATCACTTGTATATCTTTGGCTGTGGGTCTGTCCAAATCTGCTCTTTACAGCTGATGGAAACAGCTTGGTGTACTAGATAACAGTAACTACAAACCTCGTGGTGGTCACCTTGCCCCTCAGGTGCTATCTTAGTTTCCTGTGGCTGCCATAACAAATACCACAAACTTGATGTGGCTTTACTGTAAGTCTTTGTAAATACTCTTTATCAGGTGGAGGAAGTCTTTCTCTATTTCTGGTTGGCCAAAAGCTCTTATTATCAATTTTGTTAATTTTTTTTCACACCTGTTAATATGATCTTGTGATTCTCCTTCTTTATCCTGTTGATAGGATAGATTGATTTTTTTTTATTCTTATGTTAATCCCCATACATTACATCATTAATTTTAGATGAAGTGTTCCATGATTCATTGTTTGTGCATAACACCCAGTGCTCCATGCAGAATGTGCCCTCCTCAATACCCACCACCAGGCTAACCCATCCTCCCACCCCCCTCCCCTCTAGAACCCTGTTTGTTTTTCAGAATCCATCATAGGATAGATTGATTTTTGAATGTTGAACCAGCCTTGCATGCCTGGGACAAATTCCACTTGGTTGAAAACATCCCACTTTTTATACATTGTTGGATTTGATTGGGTAATATTTTGTTGAGGATTTGTGTACTTACGTTCATGAGAGATACTGGCCTGTGGCCTTTTTTTTCTTGTGATGTTTTTGACTGATTTTGATATTAGAATGAGTTAGAATATTGAATAGAATGAGTTAGGAAGACAGTATAGAATGAGTGAGTTAGTATGCTTTCTGATTTGGAAGGTTATTTAATTGTTGATTCAATTTGTTAATAGAAATAAACCTATTTAGATTGTCTATTTCAACTGTGAGTTCTGGCAAATTATGTCTTTCAAGGATTGGTCCATTTCATCGATGTTATCAAATTCGTAGGCATGAAGTTGTTCATAATATTCCTTTATTGTCCTTTTTATGTCCATGGATTTGGTAGTGATGTCCCCTCTTACATTTCTGATATTAGTAATCTGTGTCCTCTTTTTTTTTTTTAATTTATTTAGCTTGGCTAGAGGTTTACCAGTTTTGTTGATCTTTGCAAAGAACCAGCTTTTGCTTTCATTGATTTTCTCTATTAATTTCCTGTTTTCAATTTCATTGCTTTCTACTCTAGTTTTTATTATTTCTTTTCTTCTGCTTACTCTGGACTTAATTTGCTCTTCTTTTTCTAGTTTCCTAAAGTGAATGCTTATTTTACTGATTTTAGGTCTTTTTTCTTTTCTATTATGTGCATTCATTGCTATCAATTTTCCTCTAAGCACCACTTTTTTTTTTTTGTGGCTGAATCCCACAAATTTTGATAAGTTGTGTTTTCATTTTCATTTTGTTCAAAATATTTAAAATTTTCTCTTGAGATTTCTTCTTTGACCCATGTATTATTTAGAAGTGTATTATTTAATCTCCACATATTTTGGGATTTTCCAGTTGTTTTTTTGTTACAGATTTCTAGTTTAATCTCTCTGTGATCTGAGAGCAGACAATGTATGATTTCTATTCTTCTAAATTTGTTAAGATGTGTTTTATGGCCCAGAAGGTGGACTATTTTGGTGAATGTTCCATGTGAGCTTGAGAAAAATGTATATTCTGCTGTTATTAGGTGAAGTAGTCTATAGGTGTCAGCTGATTGGTGGTGGTGTTGAATTCAATGGTGTACTTACTGATTTTCTGCCTATTGGATCTGTCCATTTCTGATAGAGGGGTGTTGAAGTCTCCAGTGATGATAGCAGATTCATCTATTTCTCATTGCAGTTCTATCAGTCTTTGCCTTATGTATTTGAAGCTCTGTTGTTAGGCACATATATGTTAAGGATTGTTATGTCTTCTTGGAGAATTGACCACTTTGTCATTATATAATACCCTTCTATTTCTGATAACAACATTCCTTTCTTTGAGGTCTATTCTGTCTGAAATTAATATAGCAACTTATGCTTTCTTTTGATTAGTGTTAGCATGTTTTCTCTTTCTCTACCCATTTACTTTTAATCTTTATATGTCTTTATACTTAAAGTGGGTTTTGTTTTTGTTTTGCTTTGTTTTTTTGAACCGTACTTCAATTTATTGGCATTGTCAGGCTGTGAACAAGACAGGTATTTTTTTTCCCATGAAGGGAGATCTTTTTCAATCTGCCCTAACATGTGCCCACACATCGTCACCTGGAAAATGCAGCGTTTCAAGCTTCAGTCAGAGTAGATTATTCCTTTTTCACTTTCACAATTTTTTTGCTGCTGCTGGAAGTCTTCTTGGCATTTGTTTCGAATTCTATCGTCAGTGCATCTCTCCCTGCTTTTGCACAGATCTGGGAGTATCAGATGTAGCTGAGTCCAATCTGTCACCAGTACACCACCATGATGTCTCAAGAGGGAGTGCCTCTGGCCAACTCGCAAGGACATGTCAATGCTGGCTTAGTGGGCAGCCCAGCTACAGGAAGATCAGGCCTGAGAAGCAGAACGGGCAGGACTCTGGACCTGCCAAACCTGCCACCTCTTGCCCTGATCCACCTCCCTAACGGTCCCTGTTGTCCACCAGGAGCCAATAGGGTCTCGTTTTTTTTTTATCCATTCTGACAATCTCTGTCTTTTAATTGGTTCATTTAGATCACTGGCATTCAAAATGTTTCTTGATATCATCAGAATATTATTTACCATATTTGTTACTGTTTTCTATTTGTTGTCTTTGTTCTTTGTTGTTATTATTGCCTTACACTCTTTTTCTGCCTTTTGTGGTTTAATTGAGCATTTTATTTTCTCTCTTTTCTTAGTATGTATGGTATACTATTTTTTTAAACTTTTTTTTTGTGGTTGCTCTAGATTTTGCAATATACATTTACAACTAATCCAAGCACATTTTCAAATAACACTATACTGCTTCATGTGTAGTGTGAGTACCTTATATAACAAAATAATCCTAATTCCTCTCTCCTATCCTTTGTATCATTGTCCTTCATTTCACTCATATATAAGCATTCAGAAGCATATGTATACATAAGAAATATACATAAGCACACATAAGTGAATACATTGTTGTTATTATTATTTTGAACAATGTGTTATCTATTAAATCAATTAAGAGTAAAAAAATAAGTTTTTATTTTACCTTCACTTATTCCTTGTCTGATGCTCTTCCTTTCCTTATGTAGATCTGAGTTTCTGACCTATATTATTTTCTTTCTCCCTAAAGAACTTTTGTGAATATTTCTTGCAAGGCAGAACTACTGGCAACACATTCCCTCAACTTGTGTTTGTCCAAGAAAGTCTTTGTTTCTCCTTCACTTTTGAAGGATAATTTATCAGGATTCAGAATTTTAGGTTGGTGTATCAGATTCTCTCAACTCTTTAAATATCTCACTTTATTCTCTTCTTGCTTCCAGTCACTTTTTTTTTTTAGGTTAAAGAAACGAGCAACATCAAAGATATATATTGCAACTTCATTTGCTGGTCAGTGACATTAGTGACCTTTTGCTGAATAAGATGGTAGTTATTAAATACTGGAATAGTACTTCCTCAAATTTGGCATGCTATTTACAACATCAAGGCTACAGTCATGATATACTTTTAAGTGTAATCTGAATCTTTACCTTTTCTTTATCACTTTCTTACATCTATAAAATCAACAAAATATTAAAACCAAAGCTCTGGTTCTGTCACTTGCCAATAGGCTCCCACCCTGGCTGATTTCAAGCTACCAACATGGTGTCATTGAAGGTAGTACAGCAGCCCATATGATATCTGGTATTTTATTTCCACCATAGAGATACAATAGTGGTAAATGTCCTCAAGAGCATAGATAATAGTAAAATGTTGTGAACTAATTAGGAAGTAATGAGTTTTGAGTTTTTATTCCCTTAGTTTTAATATCATTTATTTAATTGTAGATTCATACAATTTGAATTCTTAATAATGACAATATTTATCAATCACCCAGCTCGCAAGATTCCTGAAAATTTAACATTCGGCTCTCACTAGTTGGTACATGCTGGCTCCCACACACCACCAGGTAGTATTGTGGGGAGGATGCTTGGGTGTCACATGAGAGCGGGAGAAAAGCAGTGAAGATAAAGAGTAAGTTCACATATATCACCAGCTCTTGTTACCCTAATTTCCTCAGGAAGGCCCATTGGAGAGTGCCTCTGATCTGTTAAAATGTTGTTGTTTTTTTTAATTTTTAATTTATTCATTTGAGAGAGGGAGAGACAGAGAGCCCATGCAGGGGGAGAGGGAGAGGGAGAAGCAGACTCCCTGCTGAGCCAGGAGCCTGACATGGGACTTGATCCCATGACCTGGGATCATGACCTGAGCTGAAGGCAGATGCTCAACCATCTGAGCCACCTAGGCGTCCCTAAAATGGACTTTAAAAATAAGAGTCTAGCCTCTCAAAGTAAAAGATGGTAAAAGCATCTTTCCAGTGTTTTCATTTTTATGGCTTAGCTCATGGAAAAGTATGTCTTTCTTCTGCCAGTTTTAGACCCTTCTCCTCCACAAAAAGTGAGACACAAGCTCTGAAATAAAGGTACACAACCAGAGCTCATTAAATTCTACCACACTGCACCTAGCTGGGAAACTGGGTTTCTGCCAACTGATCTGTCCTTGTCTTCCCCACGTCTCTGTGGCTTTGGCATCAATACTGCATGTGGAGGTGTGGAACAAATCAGACGTGAGACGTAAGAACTCTTTAACGTTTAGTCATCCAAGTTCAGCCTTGAACTAACTGACCCAGATTTTGGGACCGTCTGACAAGACTCCATCTCTTCTTTGCACTCTAAGAAGAGTTACCAGACGGAACTACCAGGGAAGGCAGGGGTGGGGAGGAGGGGGGTAAATTTCTGCTCAAGGCTGGGTTTGCTGAACTACTTTCCCGTCTTTAGCAGTCTGAGCATTTGACACGGACTTCTTGGGAACAGCAAAGTGATTTAAAGCCTGAAAGGAGATGAGCAATCCTCGAGACTCAGGCAGAAAAAGTCCCAGTGATACAGGAAGCCATCTGGTTCCTGATGCATAACTAGGCGGCAGAGGCACCTCTGCCTGACACGGACCTCACTCACTCTGTCGTGGCGTCTGCAAGCAGCTGCTGGGCTCCTCAAGGGGCTCCCTTCCCTCTCTTCACCGGCTGATGGATCCTAAGGGGCTCCTCTCCTTGAACTTCCTGCTGTTTCTTTCCCTGGCTTTTGAGCTGAGCTGGGGAACAGGTGAGTGTTCATCTGTTTGAGGATGTGAGTCCCGCCATTACCTGCCGGGAGTTAGCCAGCCCATGGCTGGAGAGAAGTCTCAGGGACGGGGGCTGTGGTTTGTCTGCCTCTCTCTCAGGGTTTGGCTCTGAGTTCCTTCTGACTCTTTGAAAGAGGAAGGAATGTTGTGGGTTGGCTCAGCCCCACCAATCCTAGTTTGCAAGGAAAGCAGGAGCCCTCAGCCAAAGGCACTGGTCACATTCCAGACCAGGCTCTCAGGGTGGGAGGTTCTAGTCAAGGTTCTGGTTGAGTGGTTGTTTTCGCATCTGGCAAAGACCCAGACTAAGGGGCTGAGAAGGACGGATGGAGCTTGGGGAGAAGATGACTCCTAAATCCCTGCCCTTGAAGGGGAATCCTCACACGTGTGAGCGAACCAGAGCTATGGTCCAACAACAAGGAAGGGCTGTAGGGGGAAGAGAGGGTAGAAGTGAAGTGAAAACCTCAGGCATCAGCTGAGAACAGACAGTGGCCACAGTGTGGTCATACTGGTGGCTACTTTCCTGGAAGAGAACCTCCCAAGGCAGTGAGACAGGGAGAGGCCAGGCTTTCTGGAAATGTGAACTGGGAACTCTCAAGGGTCAGGGCAGCCTCAGCAGTAGGGCCAGACACACAACACAGGGTTTGGGGCTGGGCTCTGCTCTTGTCTTTCTGGCTTGTGTTCCTCCCAGAGGCAAGATGGGGTTCTCTGTTAGTAGTATCAGGGCTATGAGAAACAGTATTTGAGAAAGAAAAAGCCATACAAGGAGTGGACTTTGGGCTCGGTGAGGAGTGTTGAAGTGCTTGGAGGCCGGTTACACTAGGGGAGGCAGCCTGGAGTGGAAGCAGCATTAGGGAAGGGGGGAAATCCTGAGGCTCTGGGTGTTTTGCACTTGGGGTTTTCAAGACCGCAAATCCATTAAGGACTTTTCCAGGAAAAGTCCAGAGATACGCTAGGGATGTTGGAGAGGCTGTGCATGGGATCTATCTTTTGCTAGACTCCCAGATAAAGAGGACATTTATTGACCCCTGTTTCCCTCAGAATCAGGCAGACCCATAGCAATTGCTTTCTGAGGTCTAGGGAAGGGGTGATCGAGCTCAGGGTTCAGAAAGCCAAACTGAACCACTTTAAGCCACCAAAGAGAGAGCCGAGACTTCCCAGTGCACCTCATTTGTGACTCTACCATTTGGGGATATTTTTCAGTGACTATCAGGAGTGATGGGGTTGAACAGTGAGCTGGACTTTTTAAATCTCTGTGCTTGCTTGCCTGCTGGCCAGCCTGGCCCATGGTGTCCCCATGGCACCAGGTGCTGACAGCGCTCCACTGGAGGTTTGGAGGTCCCTTGTTAGTGAGAAGCAATACAGCCCCGTGGGGCGTGATTACCCAACCTGTAACGTCTGTCTTCCTTGCATTCCGTTTTCTCTGAAATATGCACATTTTTAGTGTTTTTATTTTTAAATACACACCCTTTTGTGAAACCCCAATTAAACACAGATCGAAAAGCTTTGCAAGTGGGACAGGTCAACCACGACAGTTACTCAACCAAGAAGTGCGATTCTTGTAAAATCAGGACCCACTCTCCTTCCCATCCCTACTCAGCTTGCCTCCCAATTCCCTGTCAGAATTGTAAAATCAGAAGTCCACATGTCCCTTCCCCCAATAAAGCAAATTTTCCATTCCCCCAATGGTATATTTTGAAAATAGACTTTATTTTTGGAGAAATTTTGGGTTCACAGCAAAAGTGAGCAGAAGGTACCAAGATTTCCCCCTACTCCCACACATACATGGCCTCCCTATTATAAGCATCCCCCGCCAGGGGGTTGCATCTCTTACAACTGATGAGTTGCCCCAGGGGGATTTTGTATTCCTCCATGTGGGTCTGCCCCATCTCCTTCACACACATGAAGGACAAGTGTGTGGGTTCCAGACTTGGCCCATCTTTGTTCACTGGGCCATTCTATCCCAAGATGTAGATCTAAGCACTTCTCAAAAGATTTAATACTGGGATACTTTTTTCTCAGGAGATTTAATACTGGGATACAATGCCATCACCTTCACATCTCCAGCACCAGACTGGAAATCAGAACATCAGGGCTGATTGGTTTTATCCATAGACTGACTTTGGACAATCCCACTGAGTAACTATCTGTTAAGGACACGCGATGTGGCAGGCATTGTGCGAGGCGTGCGGGAAGCAAAATGAACATCCACAGCCTTTGCCCAGCACCTGACATATCAGGGCATATCAGAGCCCTGCCACAAATGATTGTTGAATGAATAATAATAGTATGTACAGCCTGCTTGCAGTATACCAGGCACTGTCCTAAGTGCTATGTGTATTATTCACTTAATTCTCACACCAACTCTATGAGATATGTTATTGTTACAATTACAATTTTATAGAAGAAGGAATGAGAGGCACAGAGAAGTTTAGCCCTTTCTCCGTAGTCACACAGCTTGACTTCAGAGACCTCAATAAATGAACCTGGATAAACTTATATTCGGTGGGAGTGGGAGGCATGTTAAAATTTGTATCCAGGTCCATGGTAAAAATTAGAATATGCTATCTATAATTGGAACATATAAGTTCATTTTAATTGAATTGAAATGAAGTGTAGGAATATTCAAAAGGTGAGAGAAGTTGATAAAATTATAGAAGGAAGTAGAGGGCATATGGAAGTATTTGATCTGGCATTGGGAAAGTGGATAGGAGCTTCTTTCATCATGTAAGTTTTCATTTAATTTTTTTATTAACTAGTTTGTTTATTGGAAGAGTATCACACATATGTCTATTTAAAACTTCAAAAGTACAAAAGGGTATATACAATGGAGACAAATTCCCCTACTATCCCCCCTGCTGGAGGCAACTGCTATCACCAGTTCCTTGTGTATCTTCCCAAATATATACACTGGATTTTTGTAAAACTTGAAGAGAGTATTCCAGATGAAGGCACCAATGCAGAGGTGAGGTGTTGCGAGTGTTCAGGGGGATGGCAAGTGGTCTGCTGAGCTTGAAGCCTAGGGTCCATAGCCAAGGCTTTTCCATCTGCTCAGCTGGCAAGCAGGGAGAAGGGTTCCCATCATTTCCCCCCACACTGTACTTCTTAGGGATGTTTTACAGATGAAACAGAGTACATTCTGATTTCAGAGAAGGGGGGAACTTAGACTCTGTTGCCATTTGCTCACTCATTCAGTTTTTCATTCTCTTGAGCAACAAGGATTTACTGAGTTTCCTCTATGTCCCAGGTGGGTGTTAGGACTATAAGTGGACAAAACAGACACAGTCACTACTCCCAGAAGCTTATTCCTGAGTAAGGATGACAGGCATAGAATCAGAGTTAAAAGCGTGATGAGTGATGTGAAGGGGACATAAAAAGGCACTGGAGGGAGGCCTAGATGAGGCTAGGGGTCAGAGGCAGAGAGGGGAAGCACGGAAGGAGTTAGTCAGGAAAAAAGAGGGCAGTAACTGGTGTTCAGGCTGGGGCATGGAAATGCCAGTAGTCTGAGTCAGAAAGACCCAGCAGCATCAAGGAACGGGGGGCGGGGGGTGGTGGTGGTGAAGAGGATGGCTCTTGGGACTGGAGGTTAAAGAGCAGCTTCTCTTCCGGGGCCTAGATTTGCTGTAAGAAGCGTGAGGCCTGGAGAGATCCCCGCCTCCTCTCCCTGAAAGCTATGGCGAGAGGCTGTGAGCCCATGTGAACGTGTTATGACCCTGCAAAACAAAGCGAGTGGTTATCGTTAGGTAGAATCCCATCTTGTGAAGGGTTGGCCAAATGGGGCTCCTTTCAGGAAAATATCCACGGGTCCATGTGAATCACTCTACTTTCTAAGGAGAATTATCCTTGAAGAAAGTGAGTTGGTGTTAATGGCTACAAATGTTTCCTCCAGACTCTTGAGTAAACAGGGCTGACTGAATCACAGCCTGGCTGGAAAACACGCATCAGGCAGTAGGATGTTTCGGGAGCGGGGACTCCACTTGAAGGGTTCTGTGAACCACTTTAAAGTCCCCACTTGTTTTTCCACTTGTGCTTGGGTGGTGCTGGTTTCTGGTACCCCTTCCAGACCCAGCCACTCACACACACTCGGTTGTGAGATCGCCGTTCTTCATGTGGGCTGCAGGGTGTGAGGGTTTCTTCCTGACCGATTTTTGATCTCACTCCCCGTGCGTGAGTGTGCAGATGCTGCCCAGACTGCCCTCCCATCTGCTCCTTCTTTTCTTTTTCTCTTTCTCTTCCTATTTTCTTTCATTGATTTCTTTGGTGGTGGTGGTGGCTCCTCCCTATTCCATCTTATATCCTCCCTTCCCCTCACTTTTCCTTAATCGTTACTAGTCTCCACCAATCTCACCCTAATTTCAGCCCAGGTGGACTGCCTATTGTTCTCTCCCAATCTCTGGATCTCTAGCCTGATACTAGCTGGGCCCTTTATGGGCCCGTGTTGGGATTTCAGGGCATTTTGGTATCAAGAACATCTGGACCAGTTTGTCCAGTTCTCCAACAGCCCATGTGAGCCACAAGTCAATGATGTCCTTTCTAGGTGGCTGCACTCCTTAAGCAGGCGGTTTTGTTTTACTTCTCTGGCTTCCTTATCAACTGAAGCAATCTATGCTCTCTGAGTCATGGGCTCATTCTTTTATGAGAATTAGCTTATGGTTAAGTTCAGTTATTAAGTTCAGTTACATAATGGAGAAAGCTAAATAAAAGAGATTTTAGTCAGGTAACGTAGCTTTCAGCACTCATATTTTGAACAGGTATTTATTAAATGCCTACCATATACATGTTTTGTGGGTTAACTACTGTTGTAGGTCTTAGACACAAAACAATGAACAGAGGGG
>NC_138374.1:134181304-134201909 GCF_054177405.1 Leptonychotes weddellii
GGAAGTTTTAAAGCAGGGGAGAGACAAAATCTGGCACAGGTTTAAAAAGATGACTCTGTCTACTGCACGGATGCCAGGAGATTAGTTGGAAGCCAATGGCCGTGTCAGGCTGTGACTCCGGTGGCAGAAATGAGGGAGGTTTGAGGTGCTTGGATTGCAGACATGTTCTGAAGTTAGAGCCAACAGGAGTTGCTGATAGACTCCATAAGGAGTATGAGAGAAGGAAATGAGTCAAGCATGATTCCGAACGTTTTGGTCTCAGAATCTGGGGGAGTTGCAATGTTGTCGGTGGGAGGGGCTTTGGAGCCAAGAGTTTGTTTGCTAAGTTTGCAATGCCCTTTCGACCTCCAAATACTGATCCATGTAGGCAGTTTGGGTGGGAGATCTATCTATGCAAGTGTTCCAGAAGTATGTCAACCCATGCAACTGGATGAGTGTGGCTGGGAGGGACGAGATCAGAGTACTAAGTCCTGGGATGATCCAATATTTAGAGGTCTTTAAGAGCAGCAGTTTCCAGGCAAGGAGACTGAGGAGGAGAAGCCAGTGAAATAGGAAGGAAACCGGGAGAGTGGGGTTCCAGGGGTTGAATGAAGGCAGTGTTTCAAAGAGGGACTGATGAACCATGTCAAGTGCTCCTGAGGAAGCAAGATGAGGATGGAGAATGGACTCAGCACCATGGCACATACAGTGACCTTGATAAGAGTGGTTCCAGTGAGTAGTAGGGAAGAGCACGTGCTAAGAGTAGGTACAGGAAAAATGAGTCAGGAAACAGAAACAGAAAATACAAACACACATTAAAGGACTTTGCAATAAAGGAAAAGAGAGAAATGAGGCAGCAGCCAGGGATGAACCTGGGGTCAGGGTAGGGGTTTGTAAGATGAGGGAAGTTACAGGTTGGAATGTTGTGTGTTGATGGAAATAACCCACAACATTCTATACCAGTAATAAAGCTGATGGTGCAAGGGGTGGGGGCTATTGCAAGAGCAAAGGCTTGAGGTGGGTGAGTGTTCACGATGGAAGAGGCTAACCTTAATGGGAGCATAGACCATCCATCTGGGTAGGTGGGTTTCTCGGTGGTAGTTTCAAATGGAAGTTCTCTTCTCATTTCTTCTACATTTTCAGTGCAATGAGAAGCAGAGTCATCAGCGGAGGCCATTGGTTTGAGGAGAGGGGAGGTGTTAAAATAGTCAGCAGTAGGATCTCTTACAGTGACTTGAAAGGGTGTGGTTTTTTGTTGTTGTTTTTTTAGGGGTTTTTTTTTGGTGGTTGTTGTTGGCTCAGCTCTTTTGAAAAAGAGAAATAAAATAATTTCTTACCCTTGATATTAGAAACTATCTTATGGTCTTTTTGAGAGCAAGAATTCCACAGTTTGAACACTGGGCTCACCACTCTCCTAGCTCCACATCCCTCAGACTTTTCTCTTTCTTCATTATCTCAAATGATGCTCTGTAGCCTTGGTCTCCTGGGCTCACGAGCTCAAAATCAGCTTCAGTTGCTCTCTGCCCTTCATACTATGTACCCAGTGGTGGTGAGAAGTCTGGTCAAGGAATTAGCAGACCTGGCTTCTAGACCAGTTGCTGGTTGTGTGACTTTAGGGATGTCATTTAACTTCTCTGTGCCTTAACTATAAATCTGAGTTGACAGAATTATCTCCCAGATCAAAGAAACCCAGTGTCCTAGTTAGTCTGTACATCTCCTTTGTAAGTAATTTTAAGATTTACATTGGGATTTTTGAAATATTGAGAATATAGTGGGACTGTCATGACCATTTTTATAGGCTATTAAGGACCTGGCAACCCCAGGGATAGTGCAAGAGGAAGAGGGAGGACCTTCCATCTGTCATTCCTGATCCACAGACAGGATGTGATTCTCAAAAGCCCCTACAAAAAGGGACTTTCTTATTCTTCCTCACACAGGTGAGAGCTTGATGAATTGCCCAGAGATCCCTGAGCAGTTGGGAAGCAGTTTACTGCTGTCCCTGGCATCTGAAGGGATAAGTAAGAGCATGAACAAGAGCATCCACATCCTCGTCACCAGAGCAGAATCACCGGGAAACAGTGTCAAGAAGAAAATAGTGTCTCTGGATCTTCCAGAAGGCGGTTCTCCACGCTATCTGGAAAATGGCTATACATTTCATCTAGAAAACCTGAGCCTGGGGATCCTGGAAAGCAGAAAGGAAAATGAAGGCTGGTACTTCATGACCCTGGAGGAGAACTTTTCAGTTCGACACTTTTGTCTGCAGCTGAAGCTCTATGGTAATAATGGGGCTTCCCCAGTCTGCACGGGTCAGGGTGGGGGGCACCCGAGATCATCCTTTACCTAAGGATTTAGGCGTCTCTCAGAAGCAAGAGTATCCGGGATTGGGAGCAACTTGAAAGGTCACCTAGTCTAGGGTGTTTAAGCTGTGCTTTAGGAAGAGGTTTTAGAGATTCACAAATCTTTTTTTGTCCAAATTGCTCATTGATGGTAGTTGATTAGCACTAGTTAGCCCTACCCCCATTTCCCAAAGAAAAGGAACCCAGCTGCCCATGGACTACAGGGCCGTGGCCCCAAGAGTCTCAATTAGCAAATAAGACTTGGTTTGAAAAGAAGGTTTTTCCCTCGATTTTTAAAATGTTTGAATACCATAGATCGAGCGCAACCTCTTTTCTGTCGATGAGGACATTGAAATCCAGGGAGAAGTGGCTGGCTTGTGCGTATACAAGTCCTCGTGGGTGGTTCCCTGAATCAGCCCATGCGCCACTCACATGCCCTGTGCTCTGGCACAATACCACATCTACCTGGTGGAAAAGCACTTTTTCTCATTGAAACAGAGGCTCTGGTTATAGAGCCGCTCAGCTGCAGAACTTGAACTAGAACATAGGTCCATCTGAATCCAAGGCCAGTGCTTTTTTGAGCCTCTTTAACTGCCAGCCCCTCTTGAATGCACCCGGAGTTTGTGTCTCTTTGGCCCAGAGGCTCTTTGAATTTCCAGAAATCCTGACAACAGCCATGAATGTTGTCCTGCTTTCTCATAGAGAGACTTCCTTATCTCTGAGACGGGACAGAGAGCCCCACCTACCCAGCATCCTCCTTCCTCCACATGGTGTATGCAGGCTCCCCTCAGCCCTCTGCCAGGTACCGGAGAGCTCTGACTACTCCAATAGTGGCCTAGGGATGACACATCATGCATTTTCTAGAATAGTTCACTGCCTTTGTCACATCTTGTCACATAAATTCTTACCTTGGAAGATAACAGTCTCTGCAACCATGAAAGAAAGAGGCTGGGTTTCAGAGTCAGACAGCTTTAGGTTCTGATCTCAGCTTGAGTGATATTATGTGAGACACTCCACCTCTCTGGGACTCAGTTTCCTCATCTGTAAAAAGGGAATACTTGTAACTAAGGTTATAATTGTTGAGAAAGTTGTCGAGAAGATTAAAGACTATGATAGATGTAAAATTCCAGAATCGTGCCCATCCTACAGTAGTTGCTAAATAAATACAACCTGCCCCCTTGCCTTGGCCATTTCACAGCATTAGAGTGAGATCCCCCCCCGCCCCCCCCCACAGACACACACAGACACAGACACATAGACACACACTCACAGACCCCCACGCACACACTCCAGGTAAGACCCCACCACTATGTCATTCTTTCATGTCTAGAGGTAATACTCTAGCCAGTGACAATTAAACCATGCAGGATTAGTTGGCAGAAAACACCACAGGTAGAAAACAGAAGAGCAACTCAGATTGGGAGCATCAGCAAGAGCAAGCAGATTCCTAACAGTAGTGGTAAGAGGGAACTAAAAGACAAATGATTTTTCCCTATTTTGTCCTGAGGTCGTACTGGAAGGGAGTATAGTGGAGAGAGAGGGATCTGGGG
Organism: Leptonychotes weddellii; assembly: GCF_054177405.1. Lineage (NCBI taxonomy): Eukaryota > Metazoa > Chordata > Mammalia > Carnivora > Phocidae > Leptonychotes > Leptonychotes weddellii. The sequence continues at coordinate 134,185,170 of NC_138374.1, forward strand.
GAACCAGCAGATCCCCACTAGAAATAAATCACACTGCAGACCCACAGGGAGGGAAAACTACCATTAGGTTGCATTTTCTTCTAACAAGAAGGTCACTTTAGAATCCCAGGGGGTTCAGTGATGGCTTCCCTCCTCCCCCTCCTGACAGAGCAGGTCTCCACTCCGGAAATTAAGGTGTTGAACTGGACCCAGGAGAATGGGAACTGCAGCTTGACACTGGCCTGCGAAGTGGAGAAAGGGGACTATGTGGTTTACAGCTGGAGTGAGGAAATGGCTACCGACCCACTGATCCCAGCCAACGGTTCTTACCTCCTGCACCTCAGCCTCGGCCCTCAGAATGTCAACAATGTCTACTTCTGCACCGCGAGCAACCCCATCAGCAGCCGCTCACAGATCTTCACCCCGCAGTCCAAGTGCAGGCCAGAATCTTTAGGTGAGTGCCCTGGTGGGGGCGGGCGTGGCACATTGATGATATGGGCTCAGTCCTCACCTGGACTAAATGCTCTGCTCCCATAGCCGTGGCCTCCACCTTGGTAATAACACTGTCCATTTTCTCTATGGTTGAGAAAAGCCTCCTCATGTGCATTCAGTGAATGCCCTCTGCTCATAATCACCAGGTTGGCATTATGCTCGGTTCATACTTGAGGACAACAATAAGAAATGACGGGGCCAGACCTAGCGTGCAGGCCTCCCAGTTGCGATTCTTCCTCTCCCCTCCTGTCTTGGCTCCGAGCTGCAAGGGCAGCTGGGTGAGAGAATGAAGGTGGCAGGTCCCGACTCCCCAGTCCATACTCCACTAATGGTGGGACAGGTCTGTACCATCAATAAGTACTGTTGACCACCTATGCACAGCAAATTGGGCATGGATATGATACATGATCTCTGCACTCCAGCAACATGTTGTAAAGATTAGACATGTCTAGAGGTAATACTTTACCTCTAGTTCAATAATGAAAAGCAGGATATAATGAAGGGCCACATTTTATGGAATGGACTGTGAATCTCATAGCAAGTCAAAGGCCAGGGGAGTCAGCTCTCAGACTGAGACCTGGACTGTGAAGTTTGGGAATAATAATAAATCATGTAGTACTTTGTTATTGGCAGAGCACTTTCAATGGTATGATCTCTTTTGATCCTCACAATAACCTTACCAGATACGTGGTATCATCGTCTTCATTGTACAGATGAGGAACTTGAAGGTCGTAGCATTTAAGTGCCCTGCTCAAGTTTCTTCAAATTATAAACGGTAGAATCAGCACCTGCACTCAGACCTTCTGACTGCTCAGTCTCCAGGAAGAAGAGCCTCGTTATTCTGCTGTCAGAGGAAGGGAGGGCTGATTAAGTAGTTGTTTGAGGTTGGAAGCAGGAAAGATAGACCACTGAGCCTTTTCAATAACAGATCCTGTGTCCATGCCTCAGGTGTGTACAGGGACAGAAGGACCTGGGTTTTGGCCTTCAAAGAATTACCTATGTCGTGACTTCTCCTTCCTGCATCCACCACAGGGAACAGGAGTCATTCCAAGGAGACTTCAGCCCACAATAGACTTGTTGTCTGTGCAGGAGGCTTTGTAGAGTTTACAGAAGGTGGCCCCAGGGACCCTCGACCCAATGCTGTTCTGTTTACTTACAAGGATAAGGTCACTTCACCTGTCTAAGACTTCGATTCTTTATCTAAAATAATAACAACTGACAAATCTTAATTGTTTATTGTGTGCCACTTAGGTGGAATCTCATTTAATCCTCACAGCCACCAAATAATATTAGTATTCCCACTTTATAGATGAGGAAAGAAAGATATCAAAAGGTCACACACAGAGCAAGTAACAGCTGAGCTGTCTGATCCTGGAATCCTTATAGGTACTAGTGGAAGAGAGAGTGCACAAAAATCGCAGGGTTTTTTCTTGGGGGCACGAGCTTCTGTGGTTATAGCAACCCTCTTAGAGCAAAGACAGGACATCCAGTGCTTTACCCTGGCCCACCTCAAAAAAGGAAGAACTCTCTTCATGCTTCTCAGTGTGGCTTAAGAAGAATTTAATTAGTGCATCTCAAAGTCTTGATAGTTCATGAAGCTTAGCTAGGCGCACTTGGCTCAGGACATTCTAAAGAAACATGTGAAGATGCTCTTACTTACCTAGGTTACATTAAGGACCAAGTACGCACAATATGACCAGCTTTACTGAGTATGGAACAGGCTCTAGTGAGGGGTGAAGGAACATGAACAATAGAAACGTGGCGTCGTGAGAAAGCCCCGTGAGGATCTCAGCTCAGCCGTTAGGAGAACCACCTGACGTGAGGCAGTCTTTTCACTGTCTTGGGCCCCTGTTCCATCATCTGTAAAATGAAATGGGTGACCTAGTGAAGTTCTGTCCAGAGTCCATATTCTATGATTCAGTTTGCACGTACGTTCATAAGAAGGGCTAACAAAAGATTACAACAAGTATTAGTCTGCTGGGGCTGCTGTAACAAAGTACCACGAATGGGGTGGCTGAAACAACCCAAACTTACTGTCTCACAGCTCTGGAGGCTAGAAGTCCAAAATCAAGGTGTTGGCAGGGCTGGTTCCTTCTGACGCTGTGATGGAGGGGTCTGTGGAGGTTCCTCTCTGTGGCTGGCAGGTGGCTGTCTTCTTCTGTCTGTTCACACTGTCTCCCCTTGAAACATCTCTCTGCTCAAATTCCCCCTTCTTATAAGGACACCGATCATATTGGATTAAGGCCCCCCTGTAACTAGGGCTGCCATAACAAAATACCACACACTGGGTGCTTGAATAACAGAAATTTATTTTCTCACAATTCTAGAGGTTAGAAGTCCAAGATCAAGTGTTGGCAGGGCTGGTTTTTCTTTCTGAGACCTCTCTCCTTGGCTTGCAGGAGGCTGCCTTCTTGCTGTGTCTCTGTAGGGTCTTTCCTCTGTGAATGCACATCCTGGTGCCTCTTTTTGTGTCCAGATTTCCTCTTCTTATAGGGACACTAGTAAGATTGATTAGGGCCTACTCTAATGGCTTGATTTTAACTTAATCACGTATTTTAAGATCCTATCTTCAAATATATTCACATTCTGAGGTACTAAGGGTTAGGGCTTCAACTTAAGAATTTGGGAGGGATACATTGCCGTTCATAGTGCCACCCTGATGACCTCATTTTAACTTGATTACCTCTATAAAGACCCTGTTTCCAAATAAGGTCATGTTCTAAGGACTTCAACATATGAATTTTGGGGGGAAACACAATTCAATCATAACACAAATAGAGATCCCTCCAGTGCCTAAGTGGCTCAGTCGGTTAAGCGACTGCCTTCAGCTCAGGTCACGATCCCGGAGTCCCGGGGTTCGGGTCCCGCATTGGGCTCCCTGCTCAGCGGGGAGTCGCTTCTCCCTCTCATGTTCTCTCACTCTCTCTCTCTCAAATAAATAAATAAAATCTTTAAAAACAACAGCAACAACAACAAAAAACAAATAGAGATCCCTCCTCCCTTCCTCTAAGGATGAGGGACAACAGCACATCAGGGATTACGTAGCCGGTCTGTGGCGTGCCATTCTTAGTAAACCAGGTTGCCTAAAGACAGAAAGCAGAGTTTTATTAGTTTATTGATTTGTGTTTGTAAATGAATATTATTAATTCTTAAAATACTGTGCTTAGTTTGACAAAACTTTCATTGAGCTTCTACTATGTTCCAACATTGTGCTGAGTACACAAAGACGAAAAAAGATATGATTTTTGCCCTTAAGGAAGAAGATAGTTTCTGTAAATACTGATCCTAGATTGTGTGGTGTGATGGGCAGAATGGAGGTAAAAAGAGGAAGCAATGATGGACACCATCTGGAGGAATCAGAGAGAGCATCATAGAGGATGTGACATAAACTGGATTTTGAAGAATAAACAGAAATCATCCGAGCAGATAAAAACATTCCAGGCAGAGGGAAAAGCAGAGGCAGCTGGGTCTTGTCCTGTATTATCCTATAGGCAATGGGAAGTAATAAAGCGTTTTAGGTAGAGGAGTAACATGATCACCTTTGCATTCCAGAGAGAAAATTCAGTGGTGTGGAGAAGAGGTGGGGGCAGGACAGAGGCAGCAGAAAGAGAAACTAGTTGTGGGGAAGAGCTACCATTGCAGTGATCCATCAAGAGACGACAAGGCCTGGACCAAAGCAGTGACCATTAGTTTAATGAACGCTTCATACAAGGGACTTTCCAGTCTTGGGATGAAGTGGTGGGGTCTGAGAGTTTATTAAAGGTCTCTTCACCATGCCAGTTTTCTAATGACATTTGTCCAGCCTCTCAGTCATATATATTCATCTTTCTTCCAATTGCCACATCATCACTTTACCGGAAGAGACATCTTAATGTCTCTTGCTATGAAGCGTCTTTATTGCAAAGTCCAAGTCTTAGTTTGCTACAGAGCACTCTCGGGGATTCATGCAAAGCATGTTCATGTGGGTCTATCGTGTGTGACCTGCTGTTGTTCTTCATGACCATCTTCTGAAATAGTTGTATCTATGCTAGAATGAATAATACAAAACCTTAAGTAATTCAGCTAAAAGGGAATGCCCCTGGAAGCTCATCTTGAAAAGAGGACCCTTTTCAGTAGATTGGCAGAAAGTTGGCTCAGCAAGTCTGGGTTAGCTCAGAGGAAGAGACAGATGACACCTACCAGCGAGCCCCAGGGGCTCCCCCTTTCTGACAAGGACTTTCTAATAATGGGAGCACCCACTGCTACAGAGTCATCTAGATGTTCCATGCGCAGAGGCAGGTCCCTCTTCATGGCACTCCCAGTCAAGTAAGCATGACAGTAGTGGTAGAAGGATGGAACCTGGTACCTCTCATGGGCCTTGTTTCATGGCCACAGCTGCTGCAAGGGAAGCTGAGATGGGTAGGCCTAAGCTGGACAGCCATGTGACTGGACAAGGTTTGTGCTGCCACGGGAGCGTGGGGGCAAACGGTGGGCACAGCTGCCAGCCTCTGACACACAATGCTGGGTGGGACAGGCAGGTGTAAGGGGTTTTTCTGGAAACTGTGAACTCTGTAAAAATGTGTACTTGGATGGTCCCAGATCTCAAATTAGTGCATGGTTTGTGTGAGCATCCTCCCCCCACCCTCAATTCTGAGTGGAAGCCACCATCAACAAGAAGGTGTTTTTTTGTTTTGTTTTGTTTTGTTTTTTAAGATGGCTGGCTGGCTTCTTCAAGTAGTTGCGTGCCTTGCAGACTGCTTGCTGACAGAACCACATGAAAGGCAGGAAAGAGATCTAGCATTCTCAGACCGTTATGATAGCATCTCGGATCTCCTGGGGGCAAACTATATTTGTTTCTCAGAGTTTTGTTTTTTTTTTAAAGATTTTTATTTATTTATTTGACAGAGAGAGACACAGCAAGAGAGGGAGCACAAGCAGGGGGAGTGGGAGAGGGAGAAGCAGGCTTCCCGCGGAGCGGGGAGCCCGATGCGGGGCTCGATCCCAGGACCCTGGGATCATGACCTGAGCCGAAGGCAGACGCTTAACGACTGAGCCACCCAGGCGCCCCTCTCAGAGTCTTTTTTGTTTGCTTCTTTATCTCCTTAAAGAATAAGTTTTGGGGACTTGAAGGGGGCGAGAAACTTTTGTGTTTCTATGGCAGCAGACTTTTAAAGATAAAAAAGGTCCTCCAGCATTTTCCTTGGCGGCATGCCTACTTGCCAAGTTGTCACGGTTTAAACCACAGCCAGTAGGGTAGAAGAGTGGTGCTGGAGTTCTCACCCAGCCTCCTTGGCTGCTTCTAGGAGGCTCCAGGGGGGAAAGGGCCCCAACCTCCTGTACGGGAATATTCAGACTTGGTTTCTTTGCGAATGAACGAACAACATTGCTCTGACTGCCGAGCAGCACCGATCTGAGAGTCCACGCTGAGGAAGAAGATGGAGAGCTGGAGTCTTCCGTCACAGGAAACGGTGGTTTGAAAATGGGAACACAGGTGTTGCTGAGGGCACAGGCACACCCTCTTTTTCTGGTTCCATTTCATTATTGTGCAGCATATGCTAAGTAGGTCATCTTTCATTCCCATCGATTCCTGCTTCGGGCCATTCGAAAGTAACCCTGCACTCCTTCTGAGACCTTCTGATATTCAGCGCTGTGATCATTTGTAACCAAAGGACACAGGACAGTCCTCCCCCCAGCTCTGTTCTATGGCTTCTGATTTAATTTACCTTCCTTTATCATGTGCTTATTAGGTGCCCCCCAACCCTATGTTGTATCGGGGGGGCAGTGCAAGTAAAGCATAAGGAACAGGGTCTACCTTCAAGAATCTACAATCCAGGTGGGACCTTATTAGGTAGAAAAATATTGTCATCTTAAGAAACCTCTCCTAGAATTCTTCTCGTAAAGAACAGGGTACCTTCATGTAAATGTTAGAGGGCAGAAGGTAAGACCCACCCCAAGGAATCCAGCTGTGGGTTAGATGATTCTGTATGAGAAAGGGAACAGATATGGCTTGTGCAGATATGGGAAGAGAAAAAGAGGGTCTGAGCCTGTCAGATGGTGGAAAGCTGCCCAGTTTACAATGGACTCTGCTCCCTGTGACCTTTCAAATCTTCAGTAGAGGATTCACATCCACAAAATTCTTGGTGTAGGTTTTGGGCGTTTTTTGTGTGGAAACTGATGAAGGCACAGAGCCTTGCACGCAGGATAGCCCAGACTGCAGCAAGCAGAGTCACGCGAGCAAAGACTTGGAGGACCACCAGGAAGTAATTACCAGAAATTGCAGGAATCCTCTGTAGCCTGACCCCAACAAGCCATAAAAGTAGCATTTTGTCCATGTTTATCCAAATTGCTAAGGGCATAGAGTTTCTGACATTCAGTTTCCATATAAACATTCATATCACTAGATAATAGTACCAAGTAGATGAGCACCAGGTACAAGACCACTTGGACCTGCTAGATAGGGAAACCAAGTCATAAGCAAACAATAGGATGGGGCTGGAGTGTCTCTGAACACCAGTGAAGGGACTTCTCTGGATGTGAGATCAAACCTATCTTCTGTCTTTCCAATCAATCAATAGGACCTACTGTGTGTCAAGTCCTAAGACAGCCACAAAAGAGGTAAAGAGGTGGCCTCTGGCCTCTGAGAGGCTAGCAGCTAGGTGGGGGATTGAGGTTGTGGAAGGAGCTGACATTTCTGCACCACATTTATGCTCCAGGCATTGCTGTGGGCCCTTCCCTTAATTATTTCCTTGGCTTGTTAGAAAGACTCTGTGAACTAAATACTATTGTACTCATTTTGCAATCAAGGAGACTGAGGCCCCAGAGGTTATGAGCAATCTATCTGAGGTCGCAGAGCTATCAAGTGGTAGGTCCAGAATCTGAATCCACCTGTCTGCCTCCAAATGACCTCGCTGAAAATGGTCTGCACCACAATGGTAGCGTCACAACTCAGGTTCTAAGACACACGACGAAAACCAAGGTGCTGCAGAGTCCCAGGGAGAAGGAAGAATGGGAGCTGGAATGGTCAGGGAAGCCGACACAGAGAGGGTAGGATTGGCCTGGGGGCCAGCACCGGGCAGGCCTGGTGGGCAGCTGAAGGTTGAGGAAGGGGAGGGGGCACAGCACAGGCACAGGGGACAAGAATGGGCAGGTGTTGGAGGGAGGATGTTGACCGTATGGGCACCTCCCAGGGCTTTCCCGGGGGGGGGGGGGTGCCCATCGCCATAGGGGAAAACACAAAATGTCGAGTCTACAGTTCTCATCCTGCCCAGCTCTGCCATCGGCTTCTCTGTGACTCTGGGGACACCTCTGAATCTCATGGTCCTCAACGTAAAATTAGTGAGTTGGGTAAGATAACGCAATAGCTCCTTTAACAATTAAAAGCCTCTTGGACCTATCACTTAAGTCCTTGAACAGATTCATATTACTTTGTATACAAAGACTAGGAGAAAAATTAGGGCTTACGAAATATCTCTCAGGACAAAGGCCTCTCAGATCTGGCGGGAGACAGGCAGAAGCTGAACGTTTATGTTATAGGACAAGGAGAGCAGATGGCTTTCATCCTCCTGACTCCCTGGAAAAGCCAGAGAAGGCTGGGGCACAGTCCTTTTTAGTTCATGTGAGAAGGTGAGCCACAGCGCGTCAGCAGCAGGTACCGGGCGACAGGAGAAAGGCTCGCTTGGCAGGTGTGCCCAGTGCAATTTTGTCATCTGCTACATTGTGGTTCAGAGGCACCTCCTTGTTGGTTGGGTTTACTTTATTTGTATCTCAAAAGAAATTTGAGGGAAATATTACCTTTTAAAAGGATTGAAACGGTTGGAGTCTTTGTTCTTAAATGAACTGTTGTTTTAGAAGGTCCCAACCTAGGTGAGGGAAGAAGGAAGAGGAAAGAGTCTCAAAATAGTCAGAGCAACTGTAACCATTTGCTGGGTCAGTTCCATGGGCTGATGGAACACGGTGGGGCTTGGCTGCTGCCGTGCAAGGGTCAATTGTATTTAGACCCTTAATGCTATTACTTTACTTAGAATCCTGGTGCTTCAGGTTGACCCCAGCGTTCATTACCTTGGGGTAACTCACCCCAAGCCCGTAAGTCTCTCTGACTCTCCAAGAAGTCTGTCTTCAGCATTCAGCCACGTTTCTACCCCTCGACGAAGCTCTAGTATATGAAGGTCTCCATGCCTGCTTCCTTATGCACAAAATGGGAGTAATGAGAGTAACTACCTCGTAGGATTGTTGTGAGGATTAAATCCATTAGTACACACAATGCACTAAAAATAAAGCCTGGCCCATTGACAATGCTCCATAGTTGTCTGTTATTATCTGAGTAAGCTGGATGTCTTGTTTGCTGGGGCATTAGTTCTCATTCACTGTTTTCCAAGGTACTGCTCCTGGCTTGGAAGGATTTGGCGAAGTGTGTACAGGAGAGAAAGAAAAAAAAGAAAAAAGAAAAAAGTAGCTCTAGGACCTCGAGCCTGGCTGACTGCTACTCTAGGACTTGTATTAAGCACTGGAATCCCTGAGAGGAAGACATACATGCTTTTCTTTCAGTTCAGGTTCAGTGGGTTCAATACAGTTATTTGCATGGGAGGACAATAATAGTACTATTATGTTTATTTTTAAAGAACAAAAGTCGGTCGTTCTTCCTCCCAGCGTCGCATGAGCGTGGTGTGGGAGTGTGGGGACAGCAGGTGGAACCGGCATGTTCTTTTTACCAAAACAGATGCAGGACTCCTCAGAGATTTAAAACCAGGGAAATGGGCAAGCGATGTTGACTTGGGACAGACAAAGATGTGTCTGATTTTGGATACGTGGTCACGCAGGTACAAATCAAGCATTTGAATAGAAAAACCCTTACAGGAGTTAGGACATTTCCATAGGAAATTAGGAAAGTCAAGTATGGTGAGGAGAGGAATTAGGATAAGAGAAGAGGTAGGAAATCATTAGTGGTCTGCAGCTGCTGTCTGAAGCCATTAGAATGGATGTGTCCCCTGAGAGAGAATATAGCTAGAGAGCACGGGGCTTGGTCTCCCCACTTCCGTGAAGGATGTTTTTAAACTTACAGTACTGTTGAGATTGCCCTTTGACTTTTTTTTTTTTTTTTCCAGAATCAACACAATGGGGACTGTATGCCGGGCTGCTCTTAGGGGGCATCGTTGGTGTCATCTTGATTCTCGAAGTGGTAATACTGCTGTTGAGAAGAAGAGGTAGGTGTCTGCCAATAAAGAGATTGATATCAGACCCTGTGGTAAGCAGGGAACCTCTCCGCACAGGCAGATCTGCTTGCACCACTCTGGCTTTCTGCCTGAAGCACCTTTGCAATAATACTAAATACACACATCCTGGGACCTTGCTCAATTCAGTCTAATTCAATATGTCTTGGTCCCTAATTAGGCCACGGGGATGGAAAGAGGGATGAGCCACAGAAGGTTGAATGGGAAGACCCACAGCAGAGGGAACACTTTTTGCTAAGATTTTTACACAAATTCTGACTCATCTTGGGAAACATCTTCATTTTACAGTTATGATAAGAGGCCATCAAGTGCCCCAGAAACAGAGGGGTGAGAAAGCTGAGTGAAGCAATGTACGACAAACGGGAGAGTACAAAAGAGTAATGAGCCCTGTCCTCGGAGAACTCAGAATCTTATTAGGAGACTAGATATGCACATTAAACAATAGAGATTAAAATAATTGAATGGCATTCCAATTGCATGTAACACATACTGGGAATTTGTGAGGTTGCTTAAGGCCTGACTAAACAATATGGAAGATCACCCAGGGTAGCTACTCTGGCTACCAGTTATTCCCTTGCAGTTTAAGCACCTAGGGGAAGTGTCTCCTGGCCTCCCCTCCAAAGGGTCCCCTGGTTCCATGTCACAGGGAAATGTGCTCGGCCACACTTTCATCACCCACCCACACCAAAGTCAGAAGGTCCTGCCCCCAGATCAGGATAGGTCCCTGGGCTGGCTTTCCCACGGTGAGGACAGGACTTGATCCTCACACCACCAAATCGATGGCTGATCTTATTCTCAAGTGGATCAGCGTTCTCACGTGTAACCTTCTCAAAAAAGCCCTTACCGCAGCACTCTTGCTGGGTTTGCTTGTATAAGAAAGTCTAGATAGATCACAGGACATCCACCTACTTTTATCTCATTTCCTCCAACTAAGAGTTAGATGGGGAGGGGTGAGGTTAGGGTGATTCAGACAGAAACCGTGTTGAGAGCCTAAGGCGATGGGGCAGGGCACCCACATTTTGTTGGATAAGAAGGAAACATTGAGATACCAGGATTGAGAAAACGGAGATTAACGCAGCCATGCTAACCTAGCCGGAGTGGGTGCCAGGATCCTAACTCACATTCTTTCCCCTGCTCATCGCATGTTTGTGCTCTGAAGGGAATAATGCCCCCCCATCTCCCCACAAGTCCCTGTCACCCTCCTCAGCATACATATCCATCCTTGTCTCCAGCCACCCTGTATTCCTTGTAAGCCAGGAACATGAAATCCTTGCCTCAAACCTACGGGAAAACCTACATTAATTGCTGTACCCTTTGCAAGACTTTGTTTTGATTCTGTTAGCACTTTCTAATGCTGTCACCTCCAAAATGGCCTGGCTCTGAAGGTGTTCAAATGGTTTCTCTGGCAATTTCATATCCAGAATACAGTGGTTAAAAACATAGGGTTTGGCATCAGACAAACTTACATTCAAATGCAGACTTTGCCACTGACAAGCTATGTGACTAAATAAATGAACTCTCTTCTGCAAAATGGGGATGATATTATGTACCCACATGGTACTGTTGTGGGTATCCATGAGTCCAAACACAGAAAGTACCAAATACAGTGGCGTCCATGGTTAGACGATGGATCATGGACAGGTGCATGATGGCTGGCTGGCTGGCTGGCTGGCTGGCTGGATACGTACACACATAGACAAATCTTTTAATGGAGTTGAATTAACACATCAATGTTTAAGTCCTATGGCCAGCAGGGGGCGGCACAAGGAGCATCTGGGAATAGTCCTTAGAGCCAATTTAAGTACATAAAGTCCTGCTAACAAAGGACAATTTTGTGCTTCAGGACACAGTAGGAAAGGACATTACACAGTCTACATCTTCATTTTACGGTTGTGGTAAGAGGCCATCAAGTGCCCCAGAAACAGAGGGGTGAGAAAGCTGAGTGAAGCAATGTACGACAAACGGGAGAGTACAAAAGAGTAATGAGCCCTGTCCTCGGAGAACTTAGAATCTTATTAGGAGACTAGATATGCACATTAAACAATAGAGATTAAAATAATTGAATGGCATTCCAATTGCATGTAACACATACTGGGAATTTACTACGTGCCAGGCACTGTTCTAAACACTTTACAAATAATATCTCCTGTGATCATCACAACAACACTGTGGGTGCAGATACTTCAGTCCCATTGCACAGATAGAGAAATAGAATTAGAGAGATGGAGTAACTAACCTAAGGTCATGTGACACATGTGTTGGGACTTGGTGTTTGTGCCTTTGGGACTCCTGGGGCAGGTGGGGAGGTGGCGGGGGGTAAAGACCAGACAGGTCTGAGCAGAGTTTGTGGGCATGCCAGACAGAGATAACCACTGTGGTTTCTTTTCCCCAGGTAAAGCAAATCATTACCAGCCAACAATGGAAGCAAAAAGCCTTACTATTTATGCCCAAGTCCAGAAATCAGGTGTAAGTTCTCTATTTTCTTTGTCTGGAGTGGGCCTGTTTCCCCGTGGGATTCCTGGCCAGTCCATCTTGCAAAAGGCATTAAACTTCAGTGTCAGATGGGACTATTTGTTATTTGAAATAATGGAAAACACTGGGTACTCTTCTGGTCATCCATGTCTTCATAAGGGAAAAATGAGGAAGCAAGAAACACATGACACACGACTCCTCCAGCCCTGGGGTTCCGAGTGTCTGTGGTTCCCTGTTACCAAACTCTTCCCTCTCTAGGGACAAGGGCACAGGCTTGAGGACAGAAGGAAAGTGCAGTAAGGCTGTTGTATGATGTGCTGGTCTGATCCAAGTGTAGGAGTTTGCAAAGCACCATGGAGACAGGGAAGGAGGATCTTGAGGATTTTGGCTGGGTAGATGGAAGGTGATATGTAGGCTGGAGATGAAAGACCTGATGGAAGGCGGTTGGACTGAGGGAGAGCCACGATGAAGTTGAGGAGCAGTTATGTTAGGCGTAAGAGGGAGGCTAAAGGAATTTGGTTAGATGGGTATATACTCTAGTTCTTCAGACATGAAGGCAATTCTAGGTGATGTACAGACCAGAATGTGGCCATTCAGAGGACTCTAGGACAAAGCTCTTATTTCTGCCGCCCCCTAGTGGCTTGGAGGGTTTAATACCTAGGCCATCACTATGTATTAACCAGGCTGAGAACCAGGCTCCATTTAAATATAGGAGAGTCCCAAGAGCAAACTCCGCCCTTGCATTTACACATTTGGCAACCAGTTTCAGCTTTAGCATGGTGCCTTCCCTATCTACTGTGTCTGATGCTGTTCTTTTTACTGTAAACCATGACATATATACCAGAAGTGCACAAAGTATAAATGTCAGCTCAGTGAATGACCCTATCGTGTTATCTAGTAAAGCAAATCTTCCCACCTTGTTTTTCTCCAACAGTTTTCAACTAGTCTTGTCCCTTCGTACTTTTGTATATATTTCAGAATCAGCTTCTCAAGTATCAGAAAAGGGGAAAAAAATCCTATTAGGATTGCATTGAATCTACAGATCTATTTGAGGAGAAATTACATCTTTCAGTATTGAGTCCTCTAATACCATATAGCTACCAGCCTGATCAAGGAACAGAACATTGCCAGCAACCCCCACAAGACCTCCTGTACCCACCCCTTCACCTCTATTCTCTCTCTCCTCACCAAAGATATCACTGTCCTGACTTCTAAAAATATATTTTAGCGTGCTCGCTCTCTCTTTCTTTAACTTTATAAAAATGGGATTCTACAGTATTTTTCCTCTTGGGTCTGGTTTTTTCCCCTCAGTATTATTTTCATGAGATTCGTATGTCTTTGTGCTTGGATATAATGCATTTATTTTCATTGCTTTATAGAACATCACTGCATGAATATACAAGAGTTCATTTATCTAGTTGACTATTGATGGACACTTGGGTTATTTCCAGTTTGAGACTATCATAAAAATTCCAACTATGAACATTCACATGTGTATCTCTTGGTAGATATGTGCACCTATTTTTGTTGGGTATGTACCTAGAAGTAGAATTGCTGAATCATACAGTATGCACATCCTCAACTTGGCTAGATAAGGCCAAACTGCTTTTCAAAGTGCATGCGCCAATTTACTTTTAGGCCAGCTACACATTCTAATCAAAACTAGGTGTTATCAGCCTTTTAAATTTTAGTCATTCTGTTGGACGTGTCTTTTTATAGTTTTATTTTGCATTCCCCTAATTATTAAGGAAATTGGACAATGCTTCTTATATTTATTGGTCATATTAATATCCTCTCTCTTAAAGTGCCTGTTAAATCTCTTGTCTGTTTTCCTTAGAATTTCAGGCTTTTTTAAAAATGATTAGCATAAGTTCTTTAAATATTTTTAGCTTTTTGGCAGTTACATTTTATTTTATTTTTTAATTAAAAAAGGGGTTTTTTGGGCAGTTACATTTTAGCAAATACCTTCACCCATTCTGTGTTTCGCCTTTGCAATTTCTCAGTGACACCTGATAAAGAAAGGTTCTTAACTGCAGTATAGAGCAATTCAGTAATCTCTTCCTTTGGAGATAACGATTTTTGTGTCCTCTCTGAGAAATCTTTCTCTACTCCTGGGTAATTAAGATATTCTATCATTTTCTAAAAGCTGTGTGGTTTATCTTTCACATTTACATCTGTTATGTACCTGAAAATGGCTTTTGGAGTAGGGTGTGAGATGGGTCAGGTTTCATTTTTCTCCAAATGGGTGTCCTATCGACCACATATTGAAAAGATGGCCCTTGCTCCTGCTAGTGCCATCTTAATCACAAACCAAGAGTCCGTATATGTGAGGACCCATTGTTTTGGTTCTCTATCCTGCTCCCTTTCTTGCTTGTTTACGCTTGCGTCAGTACCATACAATCTTGACAAATTCATTATAGATTACAGATTCATTACAAGTCTGGTATCTGGTAAAATGTCTTCTTATTTGTTTTTGTTCTTCTTCAAGAGTTCTTGGCCGTTTTCTGTCATTTGTATTTTCATATATATTTTTAGATTCAGTTTGTCAAGTTCCACCTAAAAATCCTGCCGGAATTTTAATCAGAACTGCACTGATCACTTTGAGGAGACCATACGCACTTATAGTATTGAGTCTTTCCATTCACAAAATAATACATCCTTTCCTTCATGTAGGTCTTCTTTAATTTCTCTAAACAATGTTTTATAGTGTTTTGCATAAGAGACTTGTCCGCCATAATTTATTACTTGGCATTTGAGCGTTTGAGATTTTGGAATACTATCATCAACATTATCTTTTAAAAAATTTTTAGTTTCTACATATTATAGATACATAGAAATACAATTAATTTTTGTATTTTAAACTTATATTTGCAACATTGCTAAACTCACTTATAAATTCTAGTCATTTTTCTATAGGTGACTTGGATATTCTCTGCACAAAATTGTATCATCTGTAAAAAAAATTACACTATATTTCTTCATTTTCAAACCACATAACTTCTCTTCCTGTTTTACTGGCTGAGATTTCTTATCCAGTGTTGAATGGAAGTGTTAAAAGAGGCGTCCTTGGATGCTTCCAAACTCAAAAGGGAAACTTTCAACATCTGGCCATTAAATATGGTTTTTGCTGAAGGTTTTTATAGCTGCCTTTTCATCTGATTGAGAACATTCTCTTCTGTTCCTGGTTTGCTAAGGAATCGGCGTTGAATTTTATCAACACTCTCTCTGCATCTATTGATACGGATTTTTTATATTATCTTTTTTATTTATCTGCTGAACCACACTGGGGATCTGCAAAGACTACACTGCATTTGCATTCCTGGAATAGAGGCGATGTAGTCTGGTCCTTTTTAAATATCGCTGGGTTTTATTTTATTAATATTTTGTTCAGAGGATGCTGTTGCTGTCCTGTTTAGGCTTCCAAGTGGAATTGGCCTACAATTCTCCTCTCTTGTAATGCCCCGGTGAGGTTTTGATACCAAGATTTTTTTTTTTTAAAGATTTTATTTATTTGACAGAGAGGCACAGCGAGAGAGAGGGAACACAAGCGGGGGAGTGGGAGAGGGAGAAGCAGGCTTCCCGTGGAGCAGGGAGCCCGATGTGGGGCTCGATCCCAGGACCCTGGGGTCATGACCTGAGCCGAAGGCAGACGCTTAACGACTGAGCCACCCAGGCGCCCCTGATACCAAGATTATGCTAACCTCACAAAATGAGTAAGAGTGCATGTTCA
Source organism: Leptonychotes weddellii (assembly GCF_054177405.1). Taxonomy (NCBI): domain Eukaryota; kingdom Metazoa; phylum Chordata; class Mammalia; order Carnivora; family Phocidae; genus Leptonychotes; species Leptonychotes weddellii. Next base: position 134,201,049 of record NC_138374.1, read on the forward strand.
TTTCCTAGTGCTACTGTAACAAATGTTTGCAGACATGGAGACTTAAAGCTACGAAGTCATCCTCTAACAGCTGTGGAGGCCAGAAGTTCAAGATGGAGGTGTGGGCAGGGCCATGCTCCTTCTGAAAATGTTGCTTTACCTCTTCCAGCTTCCGGTGGCTCCGGGCACTCTTTGACATTAGTTGGCTTGTAGCTACAGAACTCCAATTTCTGCCTCCACCTCCGCATACATTTCTTCTCTCTCTGTCTCTGGGTCTTCTCCTTTCCTTTTAAGAGTAAAAGGACACTCATCACTGGATTTAATCCAGCTTGACCTGAGTTTGAAATCCTTACCTTAAGTACATCTGCAAAGATCCTCTTCCAAATAAGGTCACATTTAGAGATTCTGGATGGATCCATCTTTTGGGGGTCACAGTTCAACCCACTATAGGTTGTACTTCCTCTGGGCAAGATTGATGTTATTTTTCCCTTAAATATTTGGTAGGATTAATGGGTAAAGCTATCTGAGTCAGGGGTTCCTCTGAGGGAGGAATCTTTTAAATTATAATTTTTTTTGAAGCTGTTATATTTTTATTTATTTATTTATTTATTTATATTATGTTATGTTAATCAGCATACATTACATCATTAGTTTTTGATATAGTGTTCCGTGATTCATTGTTTGCGTATAACACCCAGTGCTCCATGCAGAATGTGCCCTCTTCAATACCCATCACCAGGCTAACCCATCCTCCCACCCCCCTCCCCTCTAGAACCCTCAGTTTGTTTCTCAGAGCCCATAGTCTCTTATGGTTTGTCTCCCCCTCCAATTTCCCCCCCTTCATTCTTTCCTTCCTGCTATCCTCTTCTTCTTCTTCTTTTT
>NC_138374.1:134202409-134235504 GCF_054177405.1 Leptonychotes weddellii
CAGTTCCATCCACGTCGTTGCAAATGGCAAGATCTCATTCCTTTTGATGGCTGCATAATATTCCATTGTATATATATACCACATCTTCTTTATCCAGTCATCTGTCGATGGACATCTTGGCTCTTTCCACAGTTTGGCTATTGTGGACATTGCTGCTATAAACATCGGGGTGCACGTACCCCTTCGGATCCCTACTTTTATTACATCCCATCTTGTAGTAAAGTAAGATAAGGACCTCAGTAAATATCAGGGGTTGAACTTGAGCACAGGCCACCTGACTCAAACCTGTGTTCCCTCACCTCACCAAGCAGCCTTTCTTCTATCCCCATCCCCAACAATTCCTCAAAATACTCTGTCCTTTCACTCATCATCTCCTTTTCCCCTTCCACTTCAGACGAGGTATGACCCTCTTCTGATTGAAAATCTCTGCCTTCCACTTCCTGCCTCCATCCTTTGTTCCATGACAAACATTAGTGGTCTGTGTCCCTGTACTATCCTGGGTCTGGGGATTTTAAGTTACGGTCCCTGGACTCAAGTCATTCACAGTGCTCAGAAACAGACACACGGGTTCATGACTACCACATAACATAGCAAGTACCATGAAGGAAAAACAGAGCTCCAGAGAGCCCATGAGTAGGAGCACCTAACCTAGAGCAGGGCTGATCAGGGAAATTTCCACATGGTCTTCTTACCTACCACCTACCCCAACTAACCTCTTCTCTCTCTCTCTCTCTCATGTAAAATTGGTATATAACAGTATGTAAGTTTCAGGTGTACAACACTATAATTTGACATCTGTATACTCTACAAAATGATCACCACCAAAAGTCTAGTTACTGTCAATCACCATATGGTTGACCTTCACCCATTTTGCCCACCCACCCTCCAACCCGTCCTGGTAACCATCAATCTGTTCTCTGTACCTGTGAGTTTGTTTCTGTAGTATTTTTTTTTTTTTTTGGTTCTGCATTTGAGTGAAATCATATGGTATTTGTCTTTCTCTGACTTATTTCGCTCAGCATAATACCCTCAAGGTCCATCTGTTGCAAATGGCAAGATTTAATTCTTTTTTTTTTTTTTTAAAGATTTTATTTATTTATTCATGAGAGACAGGGAGAGAGAGAGGCAGAGGCAGAGGGAGAAGCAGGCTCCCTGCTGAGCAGGGAGCCCGATGCGGGACTTGATCCCAGGACCCTGGGATCATGACCTGAGCCGAAAGCAGACGCTTAACCATCTGAGCCACCCAGGCGCCCAAGATTTAATTCTTCTTTATGGATGAGTAGTATTCCATTATATATATATATTCCATTGTATGTAATATATTATATATATTATTTATATGTATTCCATTGTGTGTGTATGTGTGTGTGTGTGTGTGTGTATACCACATCCGCCTTATCCATTCATCTATTGATGAACAATTAGATTATTTTCCTATCTTGGCTATTGTAAATAATGCTGCAATGAACATAGGGGTGTATATATCTTTTTGAATTAGTGTTTTCATATTCTTCAGCTAAGTACCCACAAGTGGAATAGCTGGATCATAGGGTAGTTCTATTCTTAATTTTTTGAGGAATCTCCATACTGTTTTCCAGAGTGACTGCACCAATTTACATTCCCACCAGCAGTGTATGAGGGTTCCCTTTTCTCCATTTCTTCTTCAACACATGTTATTTTTTGTCTTTTTGATAATAGTCGTTCTAACAGGTATAAGATGATATCTTATTGTGGTTTTGATGTGCTTTCCCCTGATGATTAGTGATGTTGAACATCTTTTCATGTGCTTGTGGCCATCTATATGTCTTCTTTGGAAAAGTGTCTATTCAGATCCTCTGACCATTTTTTAGTCAGGTCATTAGTTTTTTCATTGTTGAGTTGTATGAGTTCTTTGTATATACTGGATATTAACTCCTTATCGGATATATGATTTGTAAATCATAAATCTTCTCCTGTTCAGTGGGTTCCCTTTTTGTTTTGATGATGGTTTCCTTCACTGTGCAGAAGCTTTTTAATTTGATGTTGTCCCAGTTGTTTATTTTTCCTTTTGTTTCCTTTGTTTTTAGTGCTAGATTTACAAATGCATCACTCAGATTGATGGAACTTGCCGCCTACGATTTCTTTTAGGAGTTTTATGGTTTTAGGTCTTACATTCAAGTCTTCATCCAATTTTGAGTTTATCTTTGTTTACAGTATAAAATAGCAGTCTAGTTTTATTCTTTTGCATGTGGCTGTCCAGTTTGCCCAGCACCATTTATTGAAGAGACTGTCCTTTCCCCCTTAGATGTCCTTGGCCTCTCTCATAAATATGCAGGAAATCTCTTCTGTTTTAAGACAAAATCAAGTAAATTAGTTTTACTGGCCTCTCTAGCTACCATTCTATTTCATCCCCTTTCTTTCACTCTGGCCTCCATTCAAATCATCTTACTTGCACCACATTCTCAAGGGCCATCAATAACCTCCTAATGGACAAACCTAGAGTCCATTTTCAGTCTTTATTCCACTTGAACACTCTGAATCACTAAACATCCATGACAACCCCCTTCTTGAGACCCTTTCTTCTCTTGGATTCCATGATATTGTCCACTACTGGTGCCTCTCTTGCCACTTGTTCTATTTAGTTTCTTTTGATAGTGCCTCCCTGTGACTGTTCACAAAGCAGCCTTGGACTTTAGCCTTGCTCTTCCTGAATAACTCATCTCTCCCTCCATCACCTCCTCTCTGCGGATGATTCCTAACCTACTTAGATTTCAGTTCAATGGCAAGTGACAGTTTTCAAAAATAAGAGTGGCCTAAAGAAGAAAGAAGTTTATTTCTTGCTCATGTGAAAAAGTCTGGAGTCAGCAGTTCCATTGGTTGAATAGTTGACAAGGTAGTGAGGGATACATACTTTTTCAGTCTTCCTGCTCCACCATTTTCAGTACTTGGCTTCCTCTTCTTGATCCAAAATGTGTGTCTGAGATGCAGCAGTCATAGCATTCCAGCCTGCAAGAAGCAAGGAAGAGATGAAGAAAGCAAAATGCCCTCTTCTTAAAGACACAACAGTCATATACAACTCTTGCACTTTCATCCCATTGACCTGAACTTAGTCATATAACCAAAGTTAGCTAGCAGAGAGCTGGACAATGTAGTCTTTATGCTGGGTGACCATATCCCCTGCTAAAAATTAGGCATTCTCTTACTAAGAATAAAGGAGAGAACAAACATTGGAAAATAACTGGCAGATTCTGCCACAACCCCCAAGCAATACTTTCTGTCCATTCTCTTTCCTTATCTTTCATCCTTCCAACTACTTACCAAGATTGTCCACCATCATCTTTTTTTTAAATTTTTTTTTAAGATTTTATTTATTTATTTGAGAGAGAGAGAATGAGAGACAGATAGCAAGAGAGGGAAGAGGGTGAGAGGGAGAAGCAGACTCCCCGCCGAGCAGGGAGCCCGATGTGGGACTCGATCCCGGGACTCCAGGATCATGACCTGAGCCGAAGGCAGTCGCTTAACCAACTGAGCCGCCCAGGCGCCCTGTCCACCATCATCTTAAATTCAACATTTCTTTTTTTTTTATTGGAGAGGGCGGAGGGAAGGGAGAGGAGAGAGAGAATCTTAAGCAGGCTCCGTGCCCAGCACAGAGCCTGATGTGGGGCTCAATCTCATAGCCCTGAGATCACAGCCTGAGCCAAAATCACAAGTTGGATGCTTAACCCACTGAGCCACCCAGGTGCCCCTCAAACTCAATATTTCTAACACTAAACCTATTTTCTCCTTTGGACTTTTTTCCAGCATAAACTTAACCAGTTTTCCAGTATCTATCAGTTTTCACTGACACAAAGTAGATTCTCAGAATATATGGCTGAACAATTGAATTCTATCAGGTTCCTCCTTATTCCCTATCTTTCTTTGCACTATCTCTCAAATTCAGCACTTCCTTTCCATTCATCTTGTCATCCTCTGGTTCATGCCCAGATGCCTATAATAGCTTCCAAAATGGTCTCTCAAGCCCAGTCTCTCTTTCCTTTTACTCTTCCTACACATAATTACTATATTACTATGACCCTAAAGTATCATTTTAATCTTCATCCTTAAGAACTTTGATAGCTCCCCTCTGCCTGTGATGTAGACCTCAAACTCAAGGCTGTCCCAGATCTAAATCAGATTTGTATCTCCACCTTATCTCCTTTATTCCATTATGCAAATCTATATTCATTCAACCCACATCGCATGTTCTCCTGCTTCTAAATTTTTATTCAGGACCTGAGGACCCGAGAGAGTCATCCTTTTCCTTTCTCTTCAGTAAAATTCTATTTGCTCTTTCAAAGTCCTCCTCAAATTCTCTAAAAACTTTCTCTAAAAGTTTTCCCTAAGCTCTATAGCTCAAAGTGATCTCTCCTTTCTTTGTATTTGTACTGTAATTACTGTCTCTACCATTCGCTTGAATTTACCATCTACTACCTCATTTTTCAAAGGAGAGTTATGTGTATGTGTGTGTCTTATTTCCTAAACAGTTATGAAATTCCTAAAAAATGGCAGGGACCTGGTTTGGTCATACACTTGCCTAGTGCATTACATGGTAAGTCCTAAAGACATTTTTGTGCTACAAGTTCTCTCTGGAGATGGGTTTTCCTTAGGTCTCTTCCCATGCTAATATAATGTTTGCATTATATTATAGCACCTGGATTATATTACTATTATATTATAGATTATATTACTATATATAATAATATATAACTAATATAATATAAATATATAAATATGAAATATGTAAAATAATATATAATGTATATTATATATACTGTAGCACCTACATTTTACTACAGCACTTACATTATCTTACAGCACCTAGAAGAATAACTATTGGGGTAGCTTGATACGGAGATTCTTTTTTATTTTTTATTTTCTTTTATTTTTAAAAACGATTTTATTTATTCATTTGACAGAGAGAGACACAGCGAGAGAGGGAACACAAGCAGGGGGAGTGGGAGAGGGAGACGCAGGCTTCCCGCAGAGCAGGGAGCCCGATGCGGGGCTCGATCCCAGGACCCTGGGATCATGACCTGAGCCGAAGGCAGACGCTCAACGACTGAGCCACCCAGGCACCCCTGGAGATTCTTTTTTAAAACCTAAAGTCTTACTAATAAAGTCCATCAAGTGGAGTGGTACGTAAAACTATCTTTCTGGGCTTTACTTGAATTGGCCCTTAATAATGGCTCTTTATACATCCTTCGGTATGGTCCTGGACCCCCCTGGGCCATCATAGGGGCGGCCTAGGAAGTCCTAAATGGCACGTACCAGTTACAAGGATGATGATGAAGAAAACGAAGAGCATGAGAATCATCGTCATTATCAACTTCAGAAACAACCAACATGTATGGTGCCTTAATGGTTACAAGACATTCCACTCATATTATATGATTTGCTGGTCGCTAATTAGATAGAACAAACTTTATGTTATTGTTTCCATTCTGTGGATGAAGCGCCTGAGACTCAGAAAGGCTTTGTGGCTTTATGAAAGTTGGCCAGCTTCTAAGCAGAAGTGCTAGCACCTACATCACCAGGCTCCTTGTCTTTCCAGCCACCTGGCTCAGACCACGGTCAGAGTGCCTGGAGGCGACCGAGTCTGCATCTTGTGCATTGGTGAGCCCTAGGCCTTTCCTCAGCAGCCCAGGATTCTCGCCAACAACACGAGCTGCAAGAAGAGCAGCAGGACTTTCTCCAGTTTGACCTGACCTCCACTGCTCCTGTCTCCTCGCCCTTTGATGCAACAGCATCACTTCCTGAATGACTTGCTATGGGGGAGAAGTCAAAAACAACATGACACACGCTGTGCGTTTTGGCCGCCGAACCGCCGTGAACCCTAGGAAGTTCTGTTTTCACAAATCGCCTACACACTTCCTGGAGCTTGAGGAGAGAACCCACATCCTCTTCGCATTTTTAACTTGAATCCACAGAGCAGAATGACAGTTAGGTGCTAGGGTCTGACTTTTAAAAAGCCCCACAAGACATGGACTATCTGGCACCAGGATCAGCCGTCTAATTGGCAGAAGCCAGTACAACATGAAAAAGGTGTGGGGCGGGTGTCCTTGTTCGAACAACAGGAAGACTTTCAAGGCAGTGCTGCTGCATTATAGCACGTTCAGAGTCCTTCTGAGCTCAAGGCTCCATGCACCTGCACACTCAGGCTGGCCCACACCAAGTGCCCCTCTACCACACCCCATTGGCCCAATGGAACAGTTCATCTGGAGAGAATTAATGCTCCAGAAGCTGGATTTTGGTAAATTAAGACTCTTGCCACTGAAGGCGGCCTTAGTCTCTCCTTCTGTTCACCCAATAATTTGTTTCTTTTGCTCTTACCATTTGGCACTCATCAGATTGTGCTATTTTTTACTTACATACACATCGGTCTTATTCTCTAGGCTGTGAGCTCCTCAGCACTGCAACCACATCCTAGTCTTCCCTGAGTCCCTAACCCAGCATCTGGCACAATGTTAGCACTTAACAAATGTCTGTAGATGAGGGTTCTTAGTTTCCCCCTCCCCCACGACCCTGTTACGTCTTCTTCTGTGCTTAACCCACCCCAACTAAGTCATCATGGCTCACCTGGGATGGTCCTCCTAAGGCAAAATCTTGGTTGGTCTGAAAGGAAAGAGGTTTGCATTAGCAATCCGTGGGCTCATTCAGGGGTTACTGGGCTGGAGGGCAAGGGTGGCCATTTTATAATTATATTGCCTGTCATTTTACAAACCAGGTATTAAATCAGTTTACCTTCATAAGGTGAAAGAGGAGAAGAGAGAAACAAAATAAACCTTTCATTTCCCCCCACATTAGATTTTAAAAGCGTTCATCCTTCAGGTTTCACTAGAAAGTGTTTCTGGATTTCCCAGAACAGGTCAAGTCCCCTTGCTATTCTTTCTCAAAGCACCGTTAATACTTATACAGTCGACCTTGAATAATGCAGGGGTTGAGGCTGCTGACCCCTCATGCACTTGAAAATCCATGTATAATTTTTGGCTCCCCCAAAACTTTACGAATAGCCTACTGTTGACCAGAGGCCTTACAGATAACAAATAGTCAATTAACATGTATTTTGTATGTTTCATTGTGTTACATACCTTATTCTTACAATAAAGTAAACTAGAGAAAAGAAAATGTTATTAAGAAAATCGTAAAGAAGAGAAAATACATTGGCAGTACTGTACCGTATTTATGGAGAAAATTCATGTATAAGTGGACCCACAGGGTTCAAATCTGTGTTGCTCAAGAGTCACCTATATATTTTGTATCTGTGCGTCTGTGGTTATCCAATCAACATGGATCTCTTCCTTCAACTCTTAAGTTCCTGAGAACAAGAACTTTATATCAATTTTTACTCACCACTGTATCCCCCAACTCCTTACATCGCACTTAAAAGAGTAGATGCTCAGCAAACGTTTGTATTAGAAATTTGATTAATAATTACCTGCCGTAGTATCTGGGACAAAGCTGACCTTTAATAAATCCATGCACTCATTCATAAATGTATGAATGAATAAATGAATTTTGCTTACTTCTGAAGTGTTCCAAGAGATTCTAGGCAACACATAAGTGAATTCCATTTATTTTTCATTCCACAAATATTTGCTAAGCACCCAGTACATGTCATGTACTCATCTAGAGGCTGGAGATAGAGTAGTAAACAAAAAAGACCTCTATAAAAAAAAATCACCAGCTTGGGAAATATTTACTCCAGAACTTCCAAAGCACTCTCTGCCTGTATCTTCTGGGATTAAAGGCATAAATGTGGCTTTCTTCTTGGAAAGACTATAGCAGCCAGGCACTTGTCCCAGCTCTTCCATCACTTGGCAATATGATCTTGGGAAAGAAAGACACTTAATTCTCAAAACTTCTGGAGGTGTATGGTCTTCGTCCCTCTAATCCCTTAGACCTTTCAGTCTGTAAGTCTAGATGAATGTTTTTCATGAAATAGATCCCTTGAAATTCACTGGAAACTCCGTTTTTGAATGAAAATCCCTTAGAAAATTTAGCCATCATAACATATTATATGTAGAGTAGAATTCCAAAAACAAAAACAAAACAAAAAAAAAACAAAACAAAAAACCCCTCCAGAATACCAAAAACAAAAACAAAACACAAAAAAACAAAACAAAAAACCCCTCCAGAATACCAAAAACAAAAACAAAACACAAAAAAAACAAAACAAAAAACCCCTGCATCTGGGCAGCTCTTCAGGGAGGCTCAAGCCTGGGGAGACAGGAGACTTTAAAAGGTGCAACAGTGAAATGACTATATGGTTTTCTATTTATGTCCCCAGGTCTGGAAGCAGAAGGAAGTGACACAGACGTCTTCACGGTGATTGGGATTCTGGGGGAGTCAGTCACTTTCCCCTTAAATATCGAAAAATCACAGCAAGTTGTCAACATTGTTTGGAACTCTGAAACATCTGTTGCTTTTGTAATGCCAGGAGACTCAGGAACAGCACCCAAAGTTACTGTGACCCACCAAAATTATAATGACCGAATAAATGTCTCACGTAAGAACTACAACCTGGAGATCAGTAATCTGAGGATGGAAGATTCAGGCATCTACAAGGCCGACATAAATACAAAGACCCTTGAAGGGATGATCACCACCACCAGGCGCTACAGCCTTCAGGTCTTCCGTAAGTTGTGGGAGGATAAAGGGCTTGTTTTGTTTTGCAAATTTGCTATCTATAGAACTCCTTTATTTCTTTATTGGTTTCCCTAAATCTTTCTGTACTTATAAATCCTTATGTGAATACACCAATACTAAAAAAGAAGATGTGATTTTGTTTGTTTTTAGCTATGTAATCTTCAATCAACAAGTTGTCCCATGGACCTGCTTTTTCTTTTCTATAAAATGTGAATAATCAATCATATTATTCACTTCCCTTGGTCACTGAGAGGATCAAGTGAGATAGTGTATGGAAAGCACTTCTTTAAAAAAAAAAAAAACACAACACCTCTTTATTTTAAAATAAGTGTAGCTGCATAGAGAGGTGTAAAGAACCAGGCAGAGAGGGGCGCCTGCGTGGCTCAGTTGGTTACGCGTTTGCCTTCGGCTCAGGTCACGATCCTGGAGTCACCGGATGGAGTCCGGCATCCCGCATCGGGCTCCTTGCTTAGCGGGAAATCTGCTTCTCCCTCTCCCTCTGCCCATCATCCTGCTTATGCTTTCTCTCTCTCTCTCACTCTCTCTTTCAAATACATAAATAAAATTAAAAAAAAAAAAAAAAAAGAACCGTGCAGGGAGGTTCTTTGTGCACGTCGCCCAGTCCCCCTTGTACACAAGTTACATCTTGTGTAACTATAGGAAAGCAGGAATAAGGAGCTTATTCGGATGTCACAGTTGTCCGGGCTCTCATTTATGTGTGATCATATGTGTAGCTTGCATAGTTATTCACATGTGCGCCGTCATAGGATCACTACCGCGATCAAGATCCTCAAGTGTACCATCGCAGCAAGACTCCCTCAGCCGTTCAGAGTCCCGCGTTCCCCGCCCCCCCCCGCCGCGCCCCAATTCCCGGAAGACCTTAATCCGTTCTTCATACCTATCATTATGTTATTTCACAAATGCCACCTACATGGACTCATGCAGTAGGCATGCTTTTGAGATTGGCTTTTTTCACACAGCATAATTTGAGAGTCATCTTAATTATTGCCAGTATCAATAGTTTATATCTTTTTATGGCTGAATAGTATTCCATGGTATAGATGGACTAGTCTGTTCAAGCATTCACCCATCAAAGGATATTTTAGTTCTTTCCAGCTTGGGGTTATGACAAATAAAGCTGCTGTGCACATTCATGTACAAGTTTCTGCATGAAATGACTTTTTGCTTCTCCGGGATAAATGCCCAAGAATGAAAACATAGGGTAAATCCATTTTTCTTTTTTTTCTTTAAAAGATTTTTTTTATTGTGATAAAACATACATAACGCAACATTTAACACTTTAACCATTTTTTAAAAGATTTATTTATTTATCTTAGAGAGAGAGAATGCAAGCAGGGGGAGGGGTAGAAGGAGAGAGAGTGAGAGAAGCAGACTCCCCGCTGAGCATGGAGCCCCAACAAGGGACTCGATCCCAGGACCCCGAGATCATGACCGAGGCCGAAATCAAGAGTCAGATGCTTCACCGACTGAGCCGCCCAGGCGCCCCTGTTTTCATCTCTTCATACGTTCGGTGTTACCCCCTCAACCTCTGGGAGGTGTTATACTATCTGCAGGTAGGGCGGACCACGGGAAAGTCTCATTTTTCGCTCTGTACCTCTGTACAGATCACTGTTATAGCTCACCGAGGTCACTCCAGACTTCTCTGGGAGTTTTTCACAAGCCATCACTAAATCTGGTCTGGAATAGATCCCTTGAAGAGACTCACAAGACCAGGGCTTCTGGTGTGATTGGAATGAAAAATATTTACAGCTTCTTCCTTACCATATTCTACTTCCTCACAGGCACAGACAAGTTTTAAAAAGCCGGGTTGCCCACCTAACAAAATCTATACCTTTTGGGGAGTTAGTGGAGAAGGTAGTGATACAGGAACTGACATTTACTGAACTCTTATGTGTCTGGCATTCTACCACCTAATTTTTAAAAAATATATAGAGATCACACATATTTAGGCGATACATGCACAGAGTAAAAGCAATATGCAGTGCATTGCAACACTCAACAGTGGTCACTGTTGCTGGCTTGTTTTGTCTTTCCCACAGATAATTAATGTGGCTAGATAGATGATAGATGATAGAAAGACAGATGGACGGATGGGTATTAGAGAGTTCTTTAAACACAATAACCCATTTAGTCCTCACAACAAACAACCCTAGCAGGAGAAAATTATCCTCAGTGAAGCTGTGTGCGTCCCCGTTCTAGAGAGCAGCAGAGCCTGGTCGGACGGTCGGACCCAGGTCTCCAGTGGCTTCTCCACTCTCAGCCACAGCCCCGACCTTCTCTGCCCAGCAGCCTGATGCAGGTAACGTCTCAGTTCCTGCTGAGAAAAATGCGATAGGATCCTATTCCTTACCACTATCCCCCACCTCAACACCCAGCAAAAAAGAGTTTCTCTAAGAATAAGTAAATATCAAGCAGAGAGTTGGACATTCTTGTAAATCCAGTTTCTAAAGAAATGCACACACACACACACACACACACACTTTCGCTCATTTTTTGCTCTATACATCTGTATAGATCACTGTTATAGCTCACCGAGGTCACTCCAGACTTCTCTGGGAGTTTTTCACAAGTCATAACTAAATCTGGTCTGGAATAGATCCCCTGAAGAGACTCACAAGACCAGGGTTTCTGGTGTGATTGGAATGAAAAATATTTACAGCTTCTTCCTTACCATATTCTACTTCCTCACAGGCACAGACAAGTTTAAAAATACCACAGGAACTAGAAAGCCACATGCTGGTTCCTTCTGAATCCTTCCCACATGGCTAGGGGAGAAGGAACAAAGCCTAGCACAGCAGCCTGGCCAAGAATGAACTAAATTTACCAACTCAGAATGTGGGCATTTTCTTATCTGCTGGTAAAGGGAAGATCTTCCCTTTCCTTCTGCCGGCCCCAGATAGCTCTTAACTTCAACCTAAATATAATTGTTCTTCCGTAACCCTTTACTAGCCTACAACTTGGACAGTTTACCTTTCGATTGCTTTAGTAGAAATATTTTTTTAAATGAACTTTTAAAGAGATTTTAACTTTTCACCAAGGGCACTTTAGAACAACATAAAACAACTCAATGAAAACACACCAGAAAACAGAGCCAAAAAAAATTTTTTTAAAGACTGTTTCGTGCAACAGTGTGCCGGTCCTTGATGGTGTGTGTGACACAAAGGACGTGCGGCACACGATTTCATAAAAGGTAATAAAACATACCCTGGTCTCTATCGTGCACCCCATAGAGCTAGTTCTACGCACAGAATGCTCTCGTTGAGTTGTGCTGAACGTTCATACCTCCCAGGCTACAGGTGTCATCGACGAAGAAGCCAACGAGAATGCTGGCTCACAGTCTCATGAAGTGAGCTAAGAAGGAAAAAGTAACTCAACAAACATATATTTCAGAGCTTCGCTTGCACATTAACAAGAGAGACCTCTTTGCTGAGTTGGATAACAGTTTTCAAATACTGGAAGAATATTTCCTAGTTTTTTTGGTGCTATTCACCAAAAAACTTTTAAGTTTAATCAACCTTAGCTATCTTTCTTCCATTGTTTTCTTCTGTCTAGAGTGAAACTCCGCAGAGCAGTCAACCCAGCCCAAGTTTGAGCATTTGCCAATTTCTTTTTTGGGGGGAAGGGGGTAAAGGGAGAGAGAGGGAGAGGGAGGGAATCCTAAGCAGGCTCCGTGCCCAGCGTGGAGCCTCACGTGATGCTTGATCTCATGACCCTGAGAACATGACCTGAGCCGAAATCAAGAGTTGGAGGCTTAACCGATGGAGCCACCCAGGCGCCCCATTATTTGTCAATTTCTGTGGTGTCAATACTCCCTCTGGGTTTAAAACTTGCAGAATTGGGAAGACTTTGTATATCATTACAAAAGACAGATACTGTAGATGTAAATAACTTTTAGAGTGCAGATAAGAGTAAATTGGCACCCCCCCAAAAATAGAAAGTGGTGAATGTTGAGTATGCATTAGCTTTTTAAAATATAATTAATTTTATTTATTTTTTTATTTTATTGTAAGTTTTTATAATTTCATTTTTCACGAATCCTTTCTGAAAATTTAACAGTTGGCTGTCCTGGTACAGGCTAGCTCCAGCTTACCACTGACACAGATGTCTTCCCCTCTTAGGTCGGCTTGGGAAGCCAAAAATTACGCAGAGTTTAATGACATCTGTGAACAGCACATGTAATGTCACCTTGACATGCTCTGTGGAGGAAGAAGAAGAGAATGTCACATATAGTTGGAGTCCCCCGGGGGAAGCGGGGAATGTAGTTCGAATCTTCTGGACCCCCGACAACCAAGAGCTGACCTACACGTGCACAGCCTGGAACCCCGTGAGCAACAGCTCAGACTCCATCTCTGCCCAGCAGCTCTGTGCAGGTAATCAGCTCCATCCAGCTCTCCTGCAGTCTCCAGGACTCACTCAGAAGAGAGGCCTGGGCTGGGCCTTGCTCCCCACGGGGGTGGGGCGGCCAGGCCTCGTCCCCAGGGGCATCTCCTCCCAGGAGGGCCTGGAAAAAAGGCCAGAGCTTTCTGAGATAGGCCAGGCATCTGGGGTGTTCTGAGGCAGGCCCTACTTGGCCCTCTGATTCTGTTTCTAATGCTGACTTTGAATAGCAGAAAGTCCAGTTTCCCTTGGAGATTTGGCACTCCCCTGGAGGGCACCCCATTTTGATAGTGCCCCTGAGTGTGGCCAAGTCCCACTGTCTCTTCTGTTTCCAGACACTGCAACAGGCCTCCATTCTCGCCACACTGGGCTGCTGAGCGGGCTGGCGGTGCTCTTTCTCTTTATACTCATTGTGCCTTCGGTACTTTTGTTCCTTTTGTGCAAAAGAGGACAAGGTAGGATTTTTCCAGAAGGTAAAATGTGGAAATGTACCTTCCTTCTTCCTGGAACTGAAGTCATTTATCCAAGGTGGGGTAGAGCGGTCCTTTGTTCCGGGGAATCCGTCTTCTTCCAATCCCCCCTCCTCCACCTCACCATCTCCAGAGTGCGGACCCCTGGATGACAGTGCCCTGAGTGGGCTTCATAATCTGTGCCCGGTGTCATCGGTATCTGGTGGGCCCAGAACCTGGGTGTGAGTTCAGTACCGCCATTGAGAAGCTGTGCTTCACTGGACATGTGTCTTTCCCTCTCTGGCTCAGTGCTCTCACGCGTGAAATGGGATTTGAACTAGAGGGTCTCCTGGGCCACTTCCAATTCCATCATATTTTGACTATGTCCTTTGGAGAGTCACAGAGGGACAGGTACTAACTTTGCATTCCATGGGCGTCACTAGATCCCTCTGGATCCCTCTGGATCCTTCTGTAGTTGTGCCATCTGCAATGCAGAAAACCTAATCTTAGGCCCCCAGAGGAGCACTGTGCCCTCCTATACCTCCTAACCCCAGGATGTCCCCAAATCTTCCTTTCCCACCAATCACAGTAACAAGCCTGGGTATAGAGGGGCTAAACCTCTGTTTCCATGTTCCTGACTCTCCTTTGGGTCTGATTCCTCAGGTTCCTTCTTGAAGCCCTTCAGTAAGAACTCTGGTAAGTTCTCAACCACCAGTTTCCCCGGATGACAACTGGGAGAGATGAGTTCACGGCAGATTGGTTAAGACTCAGCTTGTGCCTTGCAGGCGGTCTGGGCCGAAGCTCCCAGCTCGGCCGTTTATCAGTTACAATCGATCTGCCACCGTAAGCATGTTTTGTCAGTGGTAAACCAGACATACAGGACATGCTGCACATACTTATTAAGGGGATTAAACGGAATTACCCACATAAAGTACTTGGCCTGGAGCCTGGTACGGAGTAAGGACTCAGTAAACGTCAGCACTGTGCTTACGAATGACGGCCCAGGCTTGGCACGGGAGGAGTTAAATTCTCTTCCCTGGAGAATTTAACTCAAATGGCTGTGTGATGGGGAGAAGTCCTGACTCAGGCCATAGGGGATCTTCAGGGTTCCTCCAAGAGACATCTGACTTCAGTCCCTCACAGTCTCTTGGGAAGGAAGAAGTGCTACTTTTTCCATCTATCAACGAGATGACAGAGAGCACTCAGTCTGGCTTGCCTGCCGGGCCTCAGGCAGGGTCTGGGTCCGTCTGGCTCTCCTGCCTGGTCTGGCACAGGGTCTGGGACAGGACTTAACTCTGTGTGCCGCCCAGCTCACTGTGATTTGTGGATGTCTTGGTGCCCTGAAACATGAAGGCCCCAAATTCTAGCCATCTCTTTTCGACTTCACCCTAAAATGTTCCACGTTAGGAGCAAGGAGAGGAACACACTGGGATGGATGCCTTTACCAGCCCAGGAATTCTTAAGAGCAGGGACTTGTCTCTCCGGGCTTTGCCTCTCTGGGGCTCCCACACCACATGAAATCCCGACAAGAAGGAGAGGCGGTCCCAGGACCCGAGCATCCGTCTCAAGACGATGATAGCCATTTGACCTTTTAGGGCTTCGTTTCTTTACCTTAAAAAGAGAACCTTAGAAGAGGTCATCTCTAAAATCTCTCCTCCTCTCACGCACCGTGCTTCTATGTTTCTTTGTGACAGATGCCATCTCAAAGAAAACAATATACACCTACGTCATGGTTACGAGAGATGCCCCGCCAGCAGAGGGCAGAATCTACGATGAAATCCCCCAATCCAAGGTGAGCTGATGCCACTCATGGGTCCTCACCACCACCCCCAGGAAAGGGAGTCGGGGCAGCAGGCCAGGGATCTGGAGGGTCCAACCAAGCGTCATCATGTCAGGGAAATGAGGCCGTGAGCCCCCCGACGAGGACAGGAACATGGCCAATGGTCACCCTGTGGCAGCCTCTAGGGGTGGAGGCCGCCAGCTTCCACACGGGGGTCTGGCTCTGGGTGAGGTGAGAGGCCTGACTGGGAGTGGACTGCCCTCCACGAGGGACAAACAACAAGGGAGCCCCTGGTGTAAGGGGAGGGCTGCTAGGTGGCCACCGACATGGGAACAAGGGCACAGAACCGAGAGAGGTCCCTCCTTCTTAAAAGATTTTATTTCTTTATTTGAGTGAAAGAGAGAGCACAAGCAAGGGGAGAGGGAGAGGGAGAAGCAGGCTTCCCGCTGAGCAGGGAGCCCGATGCGGGACTCGATCCCAGGACCCTGGGATCATGACCTGAGCCGAAGGCAGACGCTTCACTGACTGAGCCACCCCAAGAGAGGTCCCCTTGAACTTCCTGGTGTGGCGGCGGCAACCCCCTCCTCCCACCTGCCTTTCACCTGCCTGCCCCGCCCTCACCTCCACCCTGAACCAGGCTTCTACAAGCACAGCTTTCCTCTGTGCCCCGTGCCCGCCTGCTCCCCCCGAGGTCGACAAGAGTGCTGGGCAACAGAGGTCTGCCTGGTCCGCCTAGCACTGTGCTTGGACTGATGGGCGGCTAGGTGCACAGAGCCAAAATCTTCAGGGAGCAAGACCCAGTCTGAACCGTGCAAACCCCTCCTCTTGGCTCCTGAGGGTTTTACCCAGCGGCTACCCACCCCTCCCGCCCCACGCCTGACCCTCTCCGAGGCTGGATGGAACCAGAGCTGAGGCCAGGAGAGGAGGCTACCTGGTGGGAGTGGGAGCAGGGGGGCAGCAGGCTGGGCAGAGGCGGGAAGGGGGCCTGGCGAGGTTTTGCCTGGGCCCCTCACTGAGGGGAAGATGGGTGTTTTACAGGAGCTCCCTGACAAGGAGGAGCCAGTGAACAAGGTTTATTCCACATTGCAGACTGGTAAGGTAAATCCTTTTTGACTTCTTATCCCTGTTGCCTGTCTGTTCCAGCCATTCTGCTGTACCCTGTCCATCCAAGCAGGGGCCAGCTGGTTCCCTCGGTGCTCCTCTCTGTCCCTCTCAGGACCAACTGCTGAGGGCCGTGGCCCACAGGTGTTTCACACCTGCACAGAGCCCGGCTCCCAGGTCCGTGGCCATCCAAAAGCTGGCCAGCTTGGGATGCTGGGCCTGCCTCTAAATGCAGGAGCCCCCAGGCCTCCGAAGTGCGGGGTGGAAACTCCAGCCTCTGGAGCAGCTGGGGCCATGCCGGCTCACAGAATAAAACCAGACAACAGGTGCCCCCCTCTGGACAGACACAGGCCCACACCAGGTGCCCAGACCAACAAGTGGAACACAGGCCGGATTTCAGGTCCCGCTTCCCCCGCCAGCCGACTTGCCCAGGGTGCAGCCCGCACAACAATTTGCAACGGAGCTGCGACACTCACAGTACCCTGTGCCTCAGTGTCCTGCTCTGGAAAATGCGTGGACGGAAGGTAGGACTTTCAGTCTGGGGCATCTGTCACTGTCCATGAGGATCCTCATTTCTGCTACAGTCAGAAAGCCAGCTTTGGGGTCTCTTGGCAAACCAAATGTTTTGCCAGTGTTCCTGTTTAACAGTTGGGCAAAATCATCATGAAAGACACATAGGAACCCAGGGAGTCTAGGGGGAAGGGAAAGTCGTGAGAACAAATAACGAGTGGGAGGAAACATTAGGAAATTGGCTGCACATGGATGGGAACTGAGAAGTAAAAGCTGATTCGGTAGAGGGCATCTGTGAGCTGCAGATGCAGGAGACTTGCAGGCAAACTCAGGGCACAGGTCGTTGGGGTGTGAAGCTAAGCCAGTGTCCTGGAGCCCGAGACGGAAGGGCCTTCACTCCCTCAGTGCTCAGGAGAGGGAAGGAAGGAGAAGGAGACTAAGGGGCACCGGAGGGACGAAGGACGAGGGGAAGGGGAAGGAAGGAGTGAGGGGCAGGGGGCCGCATGTGTGAGCCGAGATCTGAAGGACAGGGGAGGACACGGGAGGTGACACTGGCAAGGACTGGATCAGAGGGATTAATCAGGGCAGCCGGGTTGAGGCATCTCAAAGCGTGTCCTCTAGACAAGGCTGATGGCGATTATTGATTGGTCATTATATAATTTAAGAAGAATCGTTCTGTTTTGTTTTGTTTTGTTATTCTGTTTTTTTAAAATTTTTTATCGTTATGTTAATCACCATACATTACATCATTAGTTTTAGATGTAGTGTTCCATGATTCATTGTTTGTGCATAACACCCAGTGCTCCATGCAGAACGTGCCTTCTTTAATACCCATCACCAGGCTAGCCCATCCCCCCACCCCCCTGCCCTCTAGAACCCTCAGTTTGTTTTTCAGAGTCCATCGTCTCTCAATTGTTTTTCCTATTATCCTTTTGGGTCCACTTTATTTGGGAGCAGGGTGTGGGGAGGGCTCTAGGTCTGTCCACATAACTAGAGCACAGGACGCTGACTCGCCAATATGTGAAGTGCAGTTATGGAGGTTCAGAAGGAGCTGAGGCTCAGCTAGGAACAAGGAAGGCAGGTAGCTTGAGCCTGGATGTTGCTCAAGCCTGTAATCAAAATCAATGCAAATACCCCCTTTCCTTCCTGCTGCTTTTTTCTGGGCTCTGCAGCTGATGACCCAAGGGTTTGCAAGCGGGTGACCAGAGCAGAGGCAAGGGACCCAGCAAAGGGCAAGGCCCTGCTGCCCCAGATTCCGCCAGCACCGGGGAGGCCTGAGGCATCTCCCTGTGCCGTCTGTCTGTCCCGGGCACCACCCAGGGCTGGGCTTCCCCAGCAGCATCTCTCAGTTAACCTGCAGTTCCAACTCCCTCTTGTGCACAGATGGGGGAAAACCAGCTCTCAGGACGGCAAACCTCCTGGAACCTATGAAAATGTGATCTAAGCTCATGGCCAGCATTCTCCCTGTGGACACTGAGCTTCAACAACCATCGATACCCCGGCAGATGCCCCGGACCCAGACTTTCTCTGCGCACGTCTTACCTGGAGATTGCAAACCATCACGCCCCAATCTGTGACTTTTTTGTGACTGGAGGTGCTGAGCCTTCCCAGCAACCCCCTATGTAGACAGGATTGGTATTTTGCATGCCTGTACCCAGCCATGGCATGCCACCTAGGAGGCTCTGATCATACTCAATGTCGTGGGGAGCCCCGGTGCACGACCTCCACAGTCCACACAGCACGTGAGACAAATTAGACAAAAGCACCCTTCCCCCGAGGCAGATGCGGCCCCTCCCAAGCACATGGCTTGATGAGTAGAGTGTGGGCTGCACTTCAGCCTCTACGTGCCCCTTTGCCCAGGAACCTTTGTGCAGGGGCGGCTGGCTAGCCCAGCCCGCCCATCCATGATGGTGTCGCATGGGAAGCCATGGGAGCTGTGGCTCTTGGCTGTGCGGACACACTATCCAAACAGAGAGTTGGAGAATGCTCCTTCTGTAGGGACTGGACAGCTGCGGCATTTTTCTTCAGGCTCTACTTCGGAAGCCTCATAAGATTTTCTTTCTGGCCAAGCTTTCAACTTGACTGGGCCATTTATGGGGTGACCAGACATTGGTTAAACACGATTCTGGGGGGATCTATGAGGGCATTTCTGGATGAGATTAACATTCGGATTGGTAGATTGAGTAAAGCAGATTAATCCCCGCTCCCATACGGGTGCATATCACCAGATCCATCAAGAGCCTGAAGAAGAAGAGGACAGAGTAGGGGAGAATTAATTCTCTCTGCCTGGCCATCTTAGAGCTGGGATATCAGTCCTCCTGCTTTAGAACTTGGACTTGGACTGGAACTTGCACCATCAGCTCTCCTGGTTCTCAGGCCTTTGGACTTATGCTGGAGAACTACACCATCAGCAGTCCAGCTGCAGACCCTGGGATTTCTCAATCTTCGTAAGCACACAAGCCAGCTCCTTGTTATATCTGTTTCCTGTTGGTTCCATTTCTCTGAAGGACCAGACTAATACCTATTCCAAGCAGCCTCGGCAAGAAGAAGAGACCGTCCCCAGTACCCCATTCACCAAAAGGACTTGACCAGCTATACTTATGACACTTTAGGGGAGCTGAGTACAACCCAACCATCGAAGCAAGAGACCTTAAAAGAAGTGGGTCATTCTTCAGAGGGAACTTGGCAGATGATGGTGTAGATGATGAAACTGGCTTCGCCTCACCTCTGTTACTAAGGCTCAGTCCAGAGAGTCACTGCTTCACGCTTTGGTTCGATGCCCCTGCGCCCCTGCTACCAGCGCTGAGGAGGAATCACCCATGGCTGAGCAGAACATTCAAGTGATCGTATGAAACTGTTTCCCTTATGTGTGAGCACCCACAGCCAGTTAAATCCTAAGTCCCCGTGAACAATCCCAGGCTGGGCAGCAGAAGTGAGCTGCATTTAGGCAGAAGGAAGGTGTTAGTTTCAGTGAATGGTTCCATCGAGCCATCTAGCCCTGACCACCATTAGCACTGTGTCGGGGGATGCAAGACCCTCAAAGTATCAGATGAGCATAATGTCTGCCCTGGTCTAGCTGCCCTGTGCAAGGCAAGCACGGACACTACAGTTAAATGCTGAATTACACGTTTTGGGGAGTGGCAGCAGCTAGTACAGTCAGGGAAGGCTTCACGAAGGAGGTGGAGCTGAAGCTGCGCTCTGGAGGAAGGGTAAGATCTGGCTGAGAATGGAGAAGACAGAAGGCATCCAACTGAGGAAAGCACAAGAAAGAAGCAGAGGCCGAATCGGCGTGATGTGTTTTGGGCACCACCCCAGATGCACTGAGCACGTTCACAGTCCCTTGCCTACCATGGCAGAGTGCCTCTGCTTTGGTGTGCCCCCCAACCCCCAGCCCTTTCCACACACATCAACGCTCAGCTCAAATGTCACCTCCTCTGTGAAGCTCTCCCTGGCATCACTGGTCAAATTAATTATGGCTTTTTTTGCCCTCCTTTCCCCCCCTTGGTCCTTATATCACTGCAACTCATTTCTTTCTGCCTCACGGTATAGATCATTATTTGTTTCCCTCCACACTGTACATACTGAAGGGCAAGATCCATGACTTCATGACCATGGAGAGTGATCATGTGCGATGAGAGTTTTAGTCCCCTGTGCATCCACCACCAGCCAACGTTGTGCCTTGTACCCTGCCTGTGAGCAATAAATGCTATTGAATAGAATTGAAAATGACCAGCCAGCTCAAATAGAAGGTACACGTTGCAAGTATTGATAGACAGAAGCCAACAAGCATAGTGGAATCCAATTATGGCAAGCGTTAAATGTCAGAATGCAGGCGTCAGTGTAAGTACTAGTTCTTGGAGGGAATTTTGGAGGGATAAGACTCTCAGAGTTAGACCAGCGAAGACATCACCTGAAGCCATGAACCAGGTGTGAGTGAAAGGCAGTCACTCCAGGGAGGGACATGAAGGAAGAAATAAGGAGACCTGTCATAAGGATGGAGAAGTTCCAAAGGGACACCGAACAGGCTGGGTTTCCCCTAAAATGAAAGCATGCCTCACCTTTGTGTGAGCTGAGGGACCGCTCCTGAACATGGTCCTTCTCTGAACTGTCCTTGCTTCTCCCTGGTGCGCTCACCCAGTGAAACTGCTGGTGTCCTACAGCCCCACTGGCAAGTAGGGGAGAGGAATAGAACCAGAGGCAAGAGTTCCCTGGGTTTTCCAGGAGAACAAGCCTGGGAAGGAACTAGTACCCAGGAATTCTTCATGTGGCCTTTGGGATTTGGGACCACTGAGCTCCTGTCTCTCACTTTCTTTTCTCTGACTCTTCTGATCTATGAAGATATAAGCTACTCACCCCATCTCTAGGGGCTTGGTTCTCAGATTCTCCTTCTGTGAAATGGGTGTGATCTCATGCATCACACTAAGATGGGCCAGTTTTTACGAACGTGCATTGAAATTGGAATCTTAGGGGTAGGGCCCTCTAGTGGCAAGTGCCGGTAAGGGAGCACAAGCCAGGCACCTGTGGGTCCACCTGGGCTTTCAGCACAGAACAGGGAACAGGAGAAACAGTGCAGCGAATGCCTCTCAGAAAAAGAAAGTGAAGCCGATTTAAAATGTGATGCTTTTAAAAAAAAGCTATAGAATGCTCTAAACTGCACAGCCCACAAGAGAGGAGCTTGGCTGGGCCACTTTGGAAACCCAGCAAAGAAAGGAAGGAGCCTGATTGGCCTGGTGATTCTTTTTTCCTTTTTTTTTTTTTTCTTTTTTAAAAGATTTTATTTATTTGAGAGAGTGAGAAAAAGAGAGAGAGCGCGCGCGCACAAGCGGGGGGGAGGGGCAGAGAGAGAGGGACAAGCTCCGCCGCGGACTGAGCCCCACGCGGGGCTCAATCCCAGGACCCCGCGATCATGACCTGAGTGGAAGGGAGAAGCTTAACCCACTGAGCCACCCAGGCGCTCCTGGCCTGGTGTTTCGTAGGTTCAGCCTGGAGAAAAGAAATGGCTGGGCCGTATTTTCTTCCAGATCCATTACTTTTCTTCTACTTGACCTTTCCCTGAATTTTCCTGGGTTTGAGTAATTTTCTCAAGAACCCTTAGAGACAGTCTCTACTGGCTGTAAAATGAAGTTTGGAGGAGAAGGCAGAAGGCGGAAGGGTACTGAGTGGTCCCAAACGCAGGCTCCTTTGCTGGAGTGCCTGGGTCTGAATCCTGATTTCTTCGTTCTGTGACCTCAGGCAAGTTAGGTTCACCTTTCTGTGCCTCAGTGTTCCCACCTGCAAAATGGGGACAGTAATAGCTCCTGCTGTGTAGAGTTAATATGAGGCAGCACTATAAGAATATGCCTACAAGCTGGGGGCACCTGGGTGGCTCAGTTGGTTAAGCGACTGCCTTCGGCTCAGGTCATGATCCTGGAGTCCCTGGATCGAGTCCCGCATCGGGCTCCCTGCTCGGCAGGGAGCCTGCTTCTCCCTCTGACCCTCCCCCCTCTCATGTGCTCTCTCTCATTCTCTGTCTCAAATAAATAAATAAAATCTTTAAAAAAAAAAAAAAAGAATATGCCTACAAGCTGATCTTACAGGCTTGAACCTTCATCAGGTGCTGAGCCTGTATCAGGTTCTTGCAGCACAAATGTAGCTGATATTGTGCCAATTAGGGTTGTGTGCTGAGCTTAACTCCCAGTCCTCCTACACCAATGCTTATTCCTCCTGTCATTTCACTTACCATGCTACCCTCCCCTGCATCGGCTCCCCAGCCAGACAGAGAGAACAAGGGCTGGTCTGAATAATAATAATGCAAACAGGGA
Source organism: Leptonychotes weddellii (assembly GCF_054177405.1). Lineage (NCBI taxonomy): Eukaryota > Metazoa > Chordata > Mammalia > Carnivora > Phocidae > Leptonychotes > Leptonychotes weddellii. The sequence goes on from NC_138374.1 coordinate 134,225,113, forward strand.
GCTCCTGAGGGCAGGGAGACTGCAAGAGTTAATTAAAGGCTTCTTTGTATACCAATTGCTATACTAGATGCTTTATACAACTCACAACAACAACAATTCTTCCAGCTTATGTTAAGACTGAGGGAATAAATACCTGGCAAAATCAGGCAGCTGGGGAACACAGGACTTGAACTCAAGACTTCTTGTCACCAAGAGCCACACACTTGCACTTGACCACACACTTGAGCCTTCCTATACCTGGCTCTGGACTCCCAGCACCTGGCACTTTTCCTGACATTTCATAGGTGGACCACAAATATTTGTTGAATGAATATGTACGTATAATAATATTTTAAAGACACCAAGAGCAGCTCCAAGTAAATGTATTCATATATTAATTCCATTGTTGTCTGGATAACCACTCAACTCTTCTATTGGAAACACCCATTAAGAATCTTGAGTAGAGGGTGCCTGGGTGGCTCAGACGGTTAAGCGTCTGCCTTCGGCTCAGGTCATAATCCCAGGGTCCTGGGATCGAGTGCCACATCGGGCTCCCTGCTCCTTGGGAGCCTGCTTCTCCCTCTGCTTCTCTCTCTCTCTCTCTCTCTCTGTCTCTCATGAATAAATAAATAAAATCTTTAAAAAAAAAAAAAAAGAATCTTGAGTAGAGCTCACTGTCTGCATTTTGCGCAGAGCTGGTTTCACAGCCAACAAGGGATCCAGGTCATAAACACTGCTGATGAGTTGTTGTAAGATGAGAGAAAAACAGTGCAAATTTCCACTATTAATATCAGAAGAATAACAGAAACAGAAGAAGAGGTAAGAATTTATGAGTTGTGCAACACTATTTAAAAGTTTAAGAACAGCTGTGTGCCTTTAAGTTTTGATGACCCACCATACTCGTAACAGCTAACATTTATTGGAGCCTATTATTCGCCATTCCCCACCCGAAGGTTTTATATGTACTAACTCATCTAAAGCCCACAAGAAACATTAAAAATCATCTAATCCCTGAAGATGCAATCCTCCTTCACTTTACACATTAAGAAACTGAGTCACGGAAAGGCTCAGCAACTAGTCCAAGTTACTATGGAAACCAGGACTCCACTGCTGGCCTCCCAGGTCCAGGGGCTGGGCGCCGAGCCACTGTTCTCAGTGCCTGCCCTACCCACAGCTTCCCAAGGCAGGAAACTTGTATTCTTGACTCCAGACGCCCTACATCTAAGCAGTCACTAGGTCTTGTCAAGTCTAACTCAACCATGTCCCCTCAATCTGCCTAGCCTCCTTCCCGGTGTCCACTCTCCCAGGTCATTCCTTTATCACATGTGACCTGGGCTGTTATCACATAAAGAGCAATCTTTCCAAAATGCTGACCTTATCACTTTATTTTTCTACTGAGAAATTTTTCCTGTGGGACCAGACTCCTGAGCAATTTGACCCATCAGACTGTCCGGGCCTTTCTCCCGCTTCCTCCCTAAGCTCCAGTCACACAGAAGTACGTGGGTCCACGAACCCACCCAATCCTTTCCTGCTCTACATCTTTGCCCACGCTGTGTCCTGTGCCTGGAAAACCTTCTCTCCTTTCCATCTCTAGCTATTTTATACTCAAGGACCAAACCGAGGATCCCTCTTTGTGTAGAACTCTGAAACCCCCGCCAACTCAAAGCTAAATATATAGCTCGCTTGTAAATTTCCATTAATAAAGTATTTATTGCCCATAAATTTTACCTCCTAAGTGCCTAAGAAATGAGACTACAGGCTCCATTTCAGCAGGTAAACACAAACTATGCACCTATTTTTTTTGTGTCTTACTTTGTTTTGTTTTTCAAGAAAAGAGACCAAGCAAGTAGCAAAGAAACAGCAAAGACTCTCCAACGTGACAAAGGGCCTGTGCTGTCTGAAGCCTCAGGCCCTGAGTAGCCACAAAGGGACTGTGGGGTTGAGGGCAGTAAGACAGAAATTGAGGACGAGGAAGTCTACCGTGAGAGAGGTGACCAGGACCCCGAGAGAGGATGGAAAGCTAGCCACTGGGAGGGCCAACCAGAAGCAATAAACCAGAGCACAGCAGAGGCACGTGGCTGGAGGAAGGGAAGGCAGCTCTGCCTCCATCATCCTAAAGATAGGAAACTGGGCACTTAAGTCACACCTCCCTCCAGGACAAGAGCTTTGCTTTATTCCTCTTGTCGTTCACTGCACCCATGATAGAAGCTAGTGCCTAGGAGAGCTTCATAAACATATGAATAAATATTTGTTGAACTGAACTCAGATTGGGACCCAGACACTGGGATTCTCCGTTTCAGAGTCTGGGTCTAGGGAATGGAGAGCAGAGGTTGTGTGGGTTGCTCACCGTGCCTCTTGGAGAAAGCACTGGGCTTTTCAGTGAGAAGGATGGGCTGTGGTTCCCTCACAACGGTGGGTACAGGACCTCAGGATGTTTTGTAAAACCCTGAAGGAGAATGGACTTGCTAAGAGGTGGTGTGTGAGATTTCAAATGGAAGCTTCTAGATCTGAAAACACCTCCATAACTCCCCGCTTATCAGAGAAGCCCCAGATCCTCTGCTCGGAGCAGCTCTTTGCAGATGTGCTTGGGCTCCCAGCTCCCCCAGCTACATCTCCACATCCCTTTCTTGTTGGTCTGAAATTAAGCTGCTACCCCGAAGAACTTCAGAGTCCCTTTGTAGAAACTCTGTAAGCAGATACAGAACTACTTGAGAAGATTAAAAAAAAAAAAAAATTGGTGGTGTTCTTCCAGTGCCCTGAGGTTCTGACACATTTCATTTATTTTATCCTATGCGTTAACCCTAGGACTCTTTCTCTACCTCTCCTCCCTCTCCTCACCACCTCCAATACCAACGCCCCCTACCACTCATCCCACAAGGCTCAGTGCAAACGCCCCTTCCTGGGAGCAACTTTCCCTGCTCCTGCAGACCATGTTTGATGCCCACACTTTGTTCTCATTGTACTACATGTCTTTCCTTCACAGAAGATTTCAGATTTTGTCTTTAAATATTTCTCCTTGTGATTATTTAGTTAATGTCTCTCTTTCCTCACTAGACTGTGAGCTCCATCAGGGCACAGACCATGGCTGGTTTTGCTCACCATTTGTACCCACAGTACCTGACCCTGTGCAAGTTGGAGAGGAAGTCTTCAATGTTATCATATTTTGATTAACCTAATGAAGATGCAGCAGTTTGTGCGGACTTCACCTGCCTCACCTGGAACGTGAGAATCCTTTGGTACATGTCTCAATGACAAAGCTATTTACTCCTAAACATTAAGACCCTTAATAAGTCTCTAACCTTGGGGTAGAAAGGCAGTAGAAAAATATCGAATGTACTTCCTGTGCAGGAAACATAGTTAGGGGTCAGAAAACATAGAAAAGAACTAACATTATAGGGCTAAGACTGTTATCCTCGGAAAGGCATGCTCACAGGGTTGTCCTGGGCTGGTGTCTGGGAAGCTGGATTTGGGGAGTTCGACCGCACCCTGATAAGAGTGGTTCACTGAGCTTAAACTATTTGTACAATTTGGTTTGTGCTGAACACCTGATTTCCTTCTGGGGTTCTGAAATTTTGGTATGTGCTAGGCAGACAGTGCCTCCATTTCTGACAGTTGAAAAAAAACCCTGGAATTCTGGGCTGAGTCAGGCTTCCAGGTGGACCACATTTCACACATGTTGGCACAATGTGTTGCTAGAAGAATTAAGAATGGTCCTGTGTGACTCCACTGGGATAAGACTCTTGGAAGCTTCACCTGGTTTCTTCTGGACACAACTCCACGTACCATTCCCTTTGCTGATCTTGCTTTGATCTATTCCCTGTAATAAATCGTAGCCACGAGTAGGACTATACGCCAAATCCTGTAAGTCCTCCTAGTGAATCACTGAACATGGAAGTAGCCTTGAAAACCCTTAACACACCTCCTAAATGTTTTTGCAGTCTATCTGACTTCTCTTCTTTCATCTGCCAATAGCTGCTGCAGTCATGGCCCCCACCACCTCTTCCTGGACAACAGCAGCTTCCCTCCCACATCCACACTCATCCTAGTCCAATCCATTCTCTACACCGCAGCCAGAGTGGTCTTTCCAAACACAAATGTGATCCTGGTGGCAGGAGGAACCAATGGACTGCTGGTGTACCTTTATTTCTGTAGTGGTTCACAAGCTGAGAGTTTATAAGTAGAAGAACTTCTTTAACCAGAGAAAAATTGGAAACAATACTCAGTAATCTAATTTCCATAAATGTGCCAAGGCTAGGTGGTCTCATGAACTAGTTCTATCATCTTCAGTGAAAGGATAATTCCCATGTAATTTTAACTGTTCCAAAGCATAGAAACTTCAAAGTTCATTGAGCACTATTAATATAACACTGATTCCAAACTAGATGAGGATGATTCTCCAACAAGAAAAATATAGACCAGGGATCAGCAAACAACAGCCTGTGTACAAATCCAGCCTGCCAAGTGTTTTTATATTACCTGTGGGCTAAGAATAGTCTTTACAATTTCCGAAGGTTGAAAAAAACTTGAAAGAATAATATTGGTAACATGTGAAAATTATATGGAATTCAAATTTCAGTGTTCATAAATAAAGTTTTATTGGAACACACACAACAGTCATCTGTTTATGTATTGACAATGGCTGCTTTCATTCTACAACAGCCAAGTTGAATAGTTGCAGTGAAGAATGTATAGTTGCACAGTGTAAAATATTCACTACCTTGACTTTTACAGGAAAAAAGTTGTCAACTCCTGATAATCTCACTTATACATATAAATACTAAGATCTTAATTTAAAAAATAAGAAGAAAAAATCTTAATTTAAATTTTAGTAAATGAACCAAGCAATGCATGAAAAGAAAAAAAAATACAATCAAGTAGGGTTTATCCCCAGAATGCAAAGATGATTTATCTTTAAGAAATCTTCTATTGCAATTTATTGTTTAAACACATTAAAGAGGAGGGAAAAAAACCATAATCATCTTGACTGATGCCAAAAAATGTATTTGATAAAATTCAACAACCACAACTGATTAGGAAAAAAATTAGCAAATAGAATAAAAATAGAAGACGTTTCAGTCAATGCCCAATCAGAAAAATTGAAACCATGTTAAATATCCAAACCCCACAAATTGAACATAAGAATTGAATACAAAAGTGATGGAAGGGTTTGAGGAGTGAAACAGGGAAGATGAGGTTACTGACCAAGTCCAGGAAGGTGTTACCACTCTTGGGGGACTTTGCCTTTGGAACTAGTGCTGTCCCATCACAGGATGCCAGGAGTCCGTACTCCAACCAAAGCCACAAGAATCTGGGAGCCTAAGTTGCCCCACCACTGTGGCTGCCATCATTGGAGCCAGAGCCCACAAATACCACACTGCCAAGACTTCTGGAATGACTGCTGGAACTGCATTGCTAGACCAAGAACCCTGGAACTGCATTCATTTCCCATTATTGCTGTCACTGCTAGGGACATTATCAGAAGCCAAGATGAAGAAAACATTTCTCCCTTCTTCCCACTTTCCAGTGTTTCACCAGTACCACCCATTGATAAAAGTATAGAATAATATCCCTCATGAATGTTGATGCAAAAATCCTCAACAAAATACCAACAAACCAGCAGCACATTAAAATGATTATATATCGTGACCAAGTTGGATTTATTCCTGGAGGGCAAGGAAGGTTCAACATAAAAAAAACAATGAATGCAATAGAACAATTAATAGAATGAAAGGGGGAAAAACCACATGAGCATCTCAGTTGATGCAGAAAAAACATTTGACAACATTCAACACCCTTTTCATGATTAAAAACAGTTAACAAATTAGGAATACAAGGAAATTACTTCCACATAATAAAAACCATGTATTAGTTTGCCAAAGACTGCCATAACAAAGTACCGCAGGCTGAATGGTTTAAACAACAGAAGTGTATTTTCTTACAGTCCCAGAGGCTAGAAGTCTGCAATTAAGATGTCAGCAAGATCAGTTTATTGTGAGGCCTCTCTCTCTGGCTTATAGATGGTTTTCTTCTCCCTGTGTCTTCACATATCTTCTCTCTGTGCATGTCTATGTTCTAATCTCTTCTTTTTATAAAGACATCAACCTTATTGAATTAAGGTCCACCCATACGACCTTATTTTAACTTAATTACCTCTTTGAACATCTTATCTCCAAATACAGTCACATTCTGAGGTAGTGGGTGTTAGGACTTCAACATGTGCATTTTGGCAGGACACAGTTCAACCTATAACATTCTGCCTTCTGCATCCCCCAAATATGTCCTTTTAACAAGTAAAATGTGTTCACTCCATCCCAACAGCCCCAAAGTCTTAGCCCATTTCAGTATCAACTCTCAGTCCAAAATCTCATCTAAATATCATCTAAATCAGGTATGTGGGAATCTCAAGGTATGACTTATCCTGAGGGAAAATTCAACTCCAGTTGTGAATCTGTAAAACCAGACAAGTCATATGCTTCCCCAATATAATGGTGAGACAAAGGATAGACATGCCCACTCCATAGGGAGAAATAGAAAAAAGGAAAGGAGTCACATTTGTTTGTTTTGTTTTTTTAGAGTCCATATACAAGTGAAATCGTGGAATTTGTCTTTCTCTGTCTAACTTATTTCAGTTAGCATAATGCCCTCAAGGACCAACCATGTTGCTATGATTTCCCTTACATGTGGAATCTAAAACAAAACAAAACACACAATCAAATTATGACAACAATCAAATTATGACAATAACAACCCAAAAAACCCCAAGCTCATGGATAGAGATAACAAATTAGTGGTTGTCAGAGGGGAGGGGGGCATGAGGAGAGGGTGAAGTGGGTGAAGAGTTTCAAAAGATAAAAACTTCCCATTATAAAATAAATAAGTCATGGGGATGTAATGTATGTTATGAAAACTATAGTTAATAATATGTATTGCATATTTGAAAGTTGCTAAGAATAAATCTTAAAAGTTCTCAACACAAAAAAAATGTATAACCATGTATAGTGACCAATGATAACTAGACTTATTGTGGTGATTATTTCCCATTGTATACAAATAGAGAATCATTATGTTGCACACCTGAAACTAATATAACTATATGTCAATTATACCTCAATAAAAAAAAGGAAAGGAGTCACAACTCCCAAGCAAGTCCAAAACCTAGCTGGGCAGATTCTATTAGAGTTTAAGACATGGTAGTAATCCTCTTTGGCTCCACGCTCTGTTTGGTGGATCCACCTGGGTGGCTCTGCCTGCTGGGACCACCAGGTTCATCGTCTCCACCTTCGGCAGTGGCCCCACCCCTCTGTAACCAAAAGCAACCCTGACCCCTGAGCTGTGCCTTAGAGCCCATGGTGGCAGGATCAGCCCTGGCTTTTTTCTCATTTCTGCAATGATAATACATGTTTGCAGCTGGATAACTTTATTGGTCTATCCTGTAGAATTCCAGAAATCCCACGGCCTTCCTTAATCTAGTCCTGTCTCTGTCTCCTTCAGTCCAAGTTGACAGCATTTCTGCTGGTATAAAATTCCCAAAAGCCTTGTTGGTCTCCCGTGCAATTCACAGAGGCCCGCACCATCAGACAACAAGGTCCTCCCCAGATTGTTCCTGGATAACCCCATCTCTATCCCTGGCTTCCCCTGAAATGATTAATTGTATCCATAAGTCACACACCTGTAATTCAGCCCCATAATAGGCCATATATGAAAAACTCATAGCTAATATCATACTCAAAGGTGAAAGACTAAAAGCTTTCCTCCTAAGATAAAGAAGAAAACAAGGATGCTGGTTTTTACCATTTCTACTCAACATAGTATTTGGAGTTCTAGCCAGAGCAATTAGGCAAGAAAAAGAAATAAAAGGCATCCAAATTGGAAAAGAAGAAGTAAAATGATCTCTGTTCATAGATGACATGATCTTATATATAGAAAACCCTAAAGATTCCACACACACAAAAAAACCTATTAGAACTAATAAATGAGTTAAGCAAAGTAGCAATATGCAAAATGAACCCACAAAACACAGTTGTTTTCATACACCAATAATGAACCACACAAATAGGAAATTGTGAAAACAATTGCATTTACAATAGCATTAAAAAGAATAAAATACTTAGGAATAAAATTAACCAAGGAGGCAAAAGTCTTAAATGTAGAAAATTATAAAACATTAATGAATGAAATTAAAGAAGACAAAAATAAATGGAAAACATTCTGTGTCCATGAATTGAAAGATTTAATATTATAAGGTGACAATACCATCCAAAATGATCTACAGAGTCAATGCAACCCTGATCAAATCCCAACAATGTTTTTTGCAGAAATGGAAAAACACATCCTAAATTTCATAAGAATGTCAAGGGACCCTGAATGGACAAACAATCCTGAAAAGGAAGAACAAAGTTGTTTGACTCACACTTCCTGATTTCAAAACTTATGGGAAAGCTAGAGTAATCAAAAACAGTGCCGCACAGGCATAAGACAGACCAATGGAATAAAATAGAGCACCTAGATACAAACCCTTGAATAAATGTTCAAATGATTTTTGCCAAGGATATTGAGAACATTCAATAGGGAAAGGACAGTCTTTTCAACAAATTATGTTGGGAAAACTGGATCTCTACATGCAAAAGAATGAAGTTGGACCCTTATCTTATTCCATACACAAAAATTAATTCAAATGGATCAAAGACCTAGATATAAGAGCTAAGACTAAAAAACTCTTAGGCGGAAACATAGGGGAAAATCTTTATAATATTGGATTTGGCAATTATTTTTTTAATATAACACCAAAAGCATAAACAACAGAAGAAAAAAAACAGGTAAACTGGCCTTCATCGAAATTTAAAACTTTTGTGCCTCAAAAGACACTATCAAGTGACACAGTCCCAGAATGGAAGAAAATATTTGCAAATCATGTATCTTATAGGAGATTAATATCTAGAATATATAGAGAACTCCTACGACTCAATAACAATAAAACCCAAACAACTTTAAAAGGGGCAAATAACTTGAATAGGTGCTTCTCCAAAGAAGATATACAAATGACCAATAAGCACATGAAAAGATGCTCAACATCACTAATCATTAAAGAAATGCAAATCAAAGCCACAATGAGATACTACTTAACATCCATGAGGATGATTATTATCAAAAAACAAAACGACAAATGTTGGCAAAGATGTAGAGAAACTGGAACTTCTATGCATTGCCGGTGCAAATGTAAAATGGTGCAGCCATAATGGAGAACAGTTTAGTGGGTCCTCAAAAAGCTAACCATAGAATTATCATATGACCCAGCAATTCCAATCCTAGGTGTATATCCAAGAGAATAGAAAGCAGGACCTCAAACAGATACATATACTCCAATGTTCGTCGCAAAATTATTCACAATGTGCAAAAGGTGGAAACACTCCAGTGTCCACAAATAGATGAATGAATAAAGAAAATGTGTTATATTCAAAAAATGGAATATTATTTAGCCATAAAAAATAGAGTGAAATTCTGATACATCCTATAATATGCATATACCTTGAAGACATTATGCTATGTGAAATAAGCCAGACACTAAAGGGCAAATATAATTCCACTTATATGAGGTATCTAGAATTGGCAAAGTCAGAGAGAGAGAAAGTAGATTAGGTTACTAGGGGCTGAAGGAAAGGAGTAATAGAGATTCACTGCTTAATGGTTATAGAGATTCTGTTTGGGATAATAAAAGGTTTTGCACCCAATCCCATTGTGTGTTTTGGTAGGGGGGTGGGTGTCCAAACAAACAAGGAATTTCCCAACACCAGCTGGGTGTCCTATAATTCAATTCAATTCTGACACCATCTACCTGGAGATAGCATAAGTTTCCACAGGTTAAGTGTTTAGTCCCACAAGTCTGCCCCACCACCCCCATTTCAGATGGCAGTCACAAATGCAGGGCTCCTGACCCACAGGCTATAGATTGAAGGTTCCGACAACCCCCTCCTTAGGTTCAACTAATTTGCTAGAGCAGCCCACAGAATTCAAGGAAACTCTTCATTTACTAGATTACCAGTTTATTATGAAAGGATGTAACTCAGGAACAGCCAAATGGAAGAGACGCACAGGGCAAGGTGTGGAGAAAGGGCAAGGAGCTTCCAGGTCCTCTCTGAGGTCACCATTCTCCCAAATCTCCACATCTTCACCAACCCAGAAGCTCTCTGAACCCCCTCCTTTTGGGTTTTCATGGAGATTTTGTTATGTAGGCATGATCGATTAATTCACTGACCATTGGTAACTGATTCAACCTCCAGGCCCCTCCCCTCCCAGGATGTCAGGAAGTAGGACTAAAGTTTCCAGCCCTCTAATCACATGGCTGGTTCCCCTGGCAACCAACCCTCATCTTAAGGTGAAGTCCAAAAGCCACTTGTTTTTTTTTTTTTTTATTGT
>NC_138374.1:134236004-134247520 GCF_054177405.1 Leptonychotes weddellii
CGTCGTTGCAAATGGCAAGATCTCATTCCTTTTGATGGCTGCATAATATTCCATTGTATATATATACCACCTCTTCTTTATCCATTCATCTGTCGATGGACATCTTGGCTCTTTCCACAGTTTGGCTATTGTGGACATTGCTCCAGCACTTATTTTCTTAATAATTATTTATCTTATTAATTCTTACCAGCACTTACCTTCTGATGATGATGATGATGATCACTCTCCTGGAGTTGGTGTTCAAAAGGTTTCTTTTCCTGTTCCAGCAATTCATTAGTTAGTTTCTAAAAGATAAAATTCATAGGCAGAAGCTTCTAGGAGTTTCCTGAGTCTAGGACATCTCATTGGTGACAAAATCCCTTCTCGAGTTTTATTCTGCTTCTCATTCTTGAGGGGGCATGGGACAATGGATCATCTTCTGTAGTTACTTCCTGCTGGATGTGGGCATCATCGTGGGAATCAGCAGAGGTGCAGAACCTCTTTCTAACTACTCTGAGATATGTGAGTCACCAGGCTCAGCTCTGAGCTGTTCATACCCTTGCGTTACCACCATCTGTAATTGTATGGCCTCTGTATGCTTGGTCACAAACTGTACCAAACAGGTAAGTATGCAGGTCCAAAAAATAATGAGTCGTGGGATTATTAGTGGCCACAGGAAAGAGAGGAGATTTGTGATACTGGGTCGTGCCGTTTGATAGTCGGCCAGACTTAATCAGAAGATCCTCCTCTGGTCGAAGGTACGCAGTCAAGCCCCCTGATCAAAGAGTTTTTTAATATCCACTTCTACTTCATCTGAGGTATTATTACCCCAGGTACAACATGAAGTATTAGTTATTACACAGAGTCCCCCCTCCTTCTGCTAACAAGTAGTCCAGAGCTGGTCTATTATCTCACACTACATTAGCTAAGGAGTCAAGGACAATTTTTAATTTCTTGAGGGCACTGCCTGTGTTTCTAGCCCATGTTTCTATTGTGCCAATTCCTGAAGGGTGGCTTCATGATATAAAACCTCCCCAAGGGGCGGTTAATGTGATGGCCAATCCAAAGCTGGCCAGAATCAGACCCAGGGCTCTCTTTCCCCGATGGGAAGATTGAGTAGGATTATGTAAGGTCATCCTCACAGGACCCATGAAGCATACAGTACATTGCCCAGTGAGCTGGACATCGTCAATGGACACGTGAGCAACAGCAAGAAGCAGGGAGATAAAAATCCCAGCTGGAGATGAGTCCCTTGGGTGCCTATGGTGGGATGATCCACAAATAAAAACATATCCTGGGGTGTGCAGGCTCAGTGAGTCTGCACTGAGTTAAACCAGTTAAGCAATTTGGGACCCCAGCTCGGGGATGCCATTGCATTCAGGAGACAAAGGTCCGCTCCACAAGGCTGTGTAATTGATTGGACCCGTGGCTGCCTTTCCAGGGGCCTGATTATATAAATAGGTATGTCTCCAGCACCCCTTAGGTTTGGTCAGTCTTGTCCTTGTCTTACACTGACTTTCCCACGTCCCTCTAGTGTTGTCGCATCCCTTCACTGGACACCAATGAGCTTCACTTGGAAAGCAATCCTCAGTGACGTTGAGGGGCTGTGGATGTCTCAGGGGTACACCCACAGCAGGGCCGGGCGCTGACGTGCAATTTGGGTATAGCACCCCTCTCCTCCCAGTATCATTAACAACAGGGGTAAGATTTATACACAGAATTTCTCTATGGGAATGACCCAGCCGTATAGCTATGGAAGGAGAATTTTTATTTTACTTTATTCTTAAAATTTATTTATTTATTTATTTGAGAGAGAGAGAGAACATGAATGGGAAGGGCAGAGGGAGAGGAAGAGAAAATCTCAAGCAGACTCCCCACTGCACACAGAGCCTGACTCTGGGCTTAATCCTACAACCCTGAGATCATGACCTGAGCCGAAACCAAGAGTCGGACACTTAACCGACTGAACCACCCAGGCACCTCTGGAATGAGAATTTTTAAAGGAATTCGGGAGCCCATAAAAAAACTTACATTAGTTCTTGCTTCGGCATCACATACACTAAAATCGGAATGATACAGGGAAGATGATCATGGCCCCTGAGCAAGGATGACACGCACATCCGTGAAGCATTCCCTATCTTTATGTATTAATCGAAATCAAATTTTGCATTGTAATTATGTGTTATTTCCTAAGCCCAAAATGTATGTATTAAGCATAAAACCTGTTATAACTTAAAAAGAGATTTGCCACTGCTGCATTAGAATAGAGTGGACTTCACATCTAACATTTTTTTTAAGAGCAGAAAATTTTTTTTTTCTGATTTTTATCCTTTAGAACGTATCACTTAGCAAACAGGACATCTTCAGAAAGGATTCAGTAGCATTTTATTAAAGGATCTGTGTGCCAAGTACTATGCGTATTTATATGTTGGCCGGTCATCTCTAACAACTTAATGTTAAAAATTGTGTGTTTGTCATACAGCCCTAAGTGGAGGTAGCCGGACCTCACTGATATGCCTTTCAGTCTCATTGAAAACTTACACCACAGCTCATATCGCTTGTTCTCTGAAATGTCTAAAGGACATGAGCTCTCAGCCATGAAGAACTTTGGCTTCTCGGAAACAGCTTGTTGCCAAGGTCAGGCTAAGAGGAGACCTGCTTACCCTTGTGGTTGCCCAGCTCATGTGAGCCGTCCCCACTTTCCCACTTAGCTAGCTCGCCTCTGCGTATGAGCTATTGACCTGAAGGTACTTAACTAGTAGTCTGTTACTAGTTAGGTACCTACACAACATATCTCCGTTGACAAGTCATTTTAACATTAATTAAGTGAAAAGAAAACTGATTATTCTTTCAGTAGTTTGGAGCCTTTGTGGTCTCAGATGTCCTGATTTCAATTCTCTTTTTTTTCAATTGTGTGCTTGGAAACAGCATATATATATGATATATAATTATATCATTATATCATTATATCATATATATATATATATATTTTACTGTGGTTTTTAGGATTTTTTTTTTAACACAATGAAGCCTTAAAAAAAAAAAAAAGATGTTCACACATTCTCAATGTATGGTAAAACAGATAGAAGTAGCTTCTCTGGGTCCAGAGCAGGGTCCAGAGTCCTACTCACTGGGCTAACTCTCCTAAACCAGCTCCTGATGGCACCTGAATCATCTGCACGGGGCTCTTGGAAACCACTGGTCAGGAGCATTCCTTGTTCTCATTAGCCAAATAACAGTACTTCTGTCACCACTGTCAGACTGATTTGGTCTTCATAATTTTGTATTCTGGTTTCAGTCAGAATCATTCCAATTTGTATTTTATTTTCATTCCAATTTTTAAATTAATTTTTTTATTCATTCTTAATCAGGTTCATCAGTAGATGCTGTTATTCGGAAGAACTGTGATTCCAGCAAATGAGGATAACTGATGCCTTTTTTGCAGTTTTGAACAAAAGCATTTACAACTTCTAAATTATTATTTTGTAAAATTCTTACAGCCTCACCATTTCACCTCAGCACATGCTGATTTAATATTGTTTTATGTAAAAATAGTCCTTTTCCCATTGTGTCGTTAGTTCTTAAAATGCATTAAAAAATAACCAAGTTGACTTTCTCACCTTATATAACCAACTGTATTACAAACACATATTGGGGTGACAGTGTCCTGGACAGACATAATATTTCTCACATATGACTTTACTGAGGAAATAATATACCAGTTAGCATGGTCATGTCACCTTGTGCTTCAAATTGAAATTTTTAGGATCATGAAATTACAAAGTCAGATAAGGGATTTATAAGTATTTTTTTGGTAATGCCTTAGGCAGCCTTTCCAGAGTAAATTCTGGGCCCCGTTGCTGTTTTTTGTTTTATTGGATATATTTTGCCTTTTTCATTTTATCAATTTCCTGGAAAACCATCTTCAATAAATGTTTCCTAGTCTCTTTAGGTGTTCGGTTGGTAGTCATGGGAGTGACACATAAGCGAGGCCAGAAGTTGGGTTGAGAGTGCAAGAGACTATATTGTGCTTTAATATGTCATACTTGATAATAAGTGTATAAGTTGCCAATATATGAATTGATGTTAAATATATCTCCCACTTAGGGGTGCCTAGATGGCTCAGTCTGTTAAACATCTGCCTTCAGCTCAGGTCATGTTCTCAGGGTCCTGGGGTGGAGCCCCATGTCAGGCTCCCTGCTCAGTGGAGAACCTGCTTCTCCCCCTCCTTCTGCCGCTCCCCCTGCTTGTGCTCTCTCTCTCTGTCAGTCAAATAAATAAATAAAATCTTTAAAAATATATATATCTCCCATTTGAATTCCCATTGGATAAAGTTATTTCTTGATGTGAAAAAAAAAAACTTACATTAGGGTCCCTCTGGACTGGGTGGTGTATAAGCCATCCGATTTCAGTCTGCGGGTGTTGGTGACACGTCCAACAGCCTTTTAGTTTATTTCCCTCTGCTATGAGTTTACTTAGATTCCCCAGGGAGTTCAGTTCCCAAGGGTGCTCTGGTGTGTCTGTACCTTGAGATATTCCTAGAACCTCTACGACAATAATTAATATCAGGATAGTGTTCACACTAAGATCTTATGGGCTGAAACACGGTACCTGGCCTCTGGAAGCTGGTGAGCAAGGCAAAGAGGACTTGAAAACTATCCATTTTAACCATGTATTAGCAATGAGCGGTGGCATTTCTCACTGAACGGTTACAGGGAAAGTGGCTTAATCTCGTCAAGGCAGCGAGACAGAACAGCAGACTAGCGCTGTGTGGACTGAAATCACGGTAGTTGAGATCTGACTGTCCCGTCCACTGGGGTTTTACTTAACTGCGTGTCCCTGGAACACAAGTTTCAGGTCAGAGAGTGACTCACGGGTGTGTTTGCTGTCGTCTGTTGCTTGTAGCACCTCATCTGCCGAGCTGCTGGTGCAGGTGACTTTCCCACTCCAGAGTCGGGGATCCAAGGCACCACCCCTTCTAGTTTTTGTTTTTTTTTTTAAGATTTTTTTTTTTTTTTATTCATGAGAGACAGAGCGAGAGAGAAAGGCAGAGGGAGAAGCAGGCTCCCAAGGAGCAGGGAGCCCGATGCGGGACTCGATCCCAGGACCCTGAGATCATGACCTGAGCCGAAGGCAGACGCTTAACCATCTGAGCCACCCAGGCGCCCACCACCCCTTCTAGTTTTAAAGAAGAATGCATGGCCAACAGTCCTAGGTGGGGCCCTGTGCATATTGGGTGTGGTTGATCCTGGGGTGACCCACTTTTCCATGGGAGGTGCACCCAAAGGCCAGGTTTGTTGGGTGAAGCCTGATTTCAGTAGGTAAGGGGAGGCAAAAGTGGCAAAAGGACACTTGCTGAGCGCGTTGGAGATGAATTACACGCTCAATGGCCAGAGAAAACTCCGGGTCTGGTGGTGAGGAGGAGTGAGGGCCTTCAGGAAAGAGCCTCCTGTAAGTCGTTCTGAATGGGCTAGATTTTGGTTTACTCTTTGGGGCGGCTCTTACCCTGGTGGGAGCTATCGGTAATAATTTTCAACAGTTTTGCTCTGTTTCTGGACACAACTTCACCAGGGTCTTTTCCAGAAGATTCTTTTAGCTCCTCCTGTTTTTCTAGAGGACTGAGGTCTCCAGGCACAGAGTGTAGCCTCCATTTGATGTCCAAAGCTCTGGCTACTGCAGAAATGACCTTTGATATGAAAGCCGACCCATTATCACTTTGTAGTGACCTTGGTAACCCAAATCAGGGAAATCCCTCTTTTTCTTTCTTTTTAATTTTTTTGAGAAAGAGAGAAATGCGAGTGGGGGGGTGAGAGGGGTGAGGGGGGTGAGGGGGGTGGGCAGGGACTGAGGGAGAAGGAGAGAGAGAATCCCAAGCAGGCTCCACGTTCAGTGTGGAGCCCGATGTGGGGCTCGATCTCACGATCCTGAGATCATGCCCTGAGCCGAAATCAAGAGTCGGATGCTTAACCAACAGAGCCACCCAGGCGTCCCAGGAGATATCTCTTTTGATAAGGCCTCTGGTACTTAATTTGCCCTTTCTGTCCTACAGGGAGAGGCCTCCATCCATCCAGTGAATGTATCTACAAATACCAAGAGGTATTTGAAACCCCAGGTGCTGTTGGCATAACAGTAAAATCCACTTGCCAGTCTTCCCTGGGTGCTGCCCCCCAGTCCGAGTTGCCGTGGCTAAAGGGGGTACCAGAGGCCTGGCTTGTATATTATTTGTCTGACAATAGACACACCGGTTTGCTATTCTTTTAATAATCTCTCTCATCCCTGGAATATTTATAAGCTTTGTTAACCACAGGCATAAAGCTTCTTGGCCATAATGCGTTGCATCATGTGCACTCTTAGAAACCCCCCAGACAGTTTGTTGGGTGCCTGGACTTTCTCACTGCTCTTTGTCATCCAGTCTCCGATTATCAGGGACCACGGGGAGCCCATCTTTGCTGCCTCCTCTGTTTCATCTCGGGAGTAGGTGGGGGTGGACTGATAAAGAGGCAAAGAAGGGATTAATGGCCTCTGCAAACTCTCCCCTGATCTAGCAGAACTTTCCGTGCCTGCATCAGCCAAACGACCTCCCGGTATTATTTCCGGAATTTCCTTTCTGGTGGCATTTACAGCGAATGCCCCCTGCCACCTGTGGGGGCTTCTGCCCTGCTTCCAGCAGCCTATGGATTTCTTTGCCATATCTGATTTCTTTATTTCCAGCATTTGAGAACCCTCTTCCTTTCCATATGGTTCCATGAGAGTGGATTACAGGGAAGGTGTATTTAGAATCAGGGTGAATAGGTACCAGTTGATCTTGACCCGACCCTAAAGCTCTGCTTAGCACAATTATGTCTGCGTTTTGGGTGAGGAGCCTGGGGCCAGCCTCTTAGCCTCCACAAGAGTGTTTAGGGACACACACACACAACCTGCCCGTCTTGCCCATTTCCTGTGAAAAAACCAGCCTTCCTCTGCATTGGACAGGGCTCCACTTTGGACATCTCTGGGACTAGAGTACACTTGATCCGTTACTTCTGGGCAACTGTGGGTAGTAGGTGGATCAAGATCAGGAAGTGGGGTGGCTAGGTTGAAAGTGTGGCATGGGGTCTAGCTGCATCGCAGACATCGCAGTAGTCTGTGCCGGGATAACCACAGAGGTCCTTCGGTTTCCAACAGACCAGAGACCAGGTGTGGGGTCCAGACTGTTGTGGGCTGACCTGTAGTTTTTCTCTGCCTTTTTGATTGAAAGGCATGTGGCTCAGGCAGGGAGTCCAACCGTTTAGAGAAATAAGCTACCGTTCTCTTCAAGGGCCCAGCATTTGGGTTAACACCCCCATAGCCACTTCTTGTCTTTCATGTACATATAAATCAAATGGCTTTTCAAAGCCTGGTAATGCTAAGGATGGGGCTTCCGAAAGGAGGGCTTTAAGTCTATTGAAATCTTGATCACATGCTTCATCCCACTCAAACAGGTAGGTCTCAGGTCCCCGAAGCTTATCATAAAGGGATTTCACGATTAGCCCAAAGTTAGGAACACGGATGTGGCAAAACCCAGACATTCCCAAAATCCCCCGCAATTGCTTGTGGGTCCTTGGTGGGTCTGGCTGACATACTGCTCTTTCTTTCTTGAGGAAGACCTTGTTGCCCCCTTAGAAATAATAAGCCCCAAGCATTTTACAGTTTCCTTAGAAATTTGAGCCTTTTCTTTTGATACCTTATATCCCTTGCTAACTAGAACATTTAACATGAGTACAGTATTTTTGTCAGAATATCTTGAGTGAGGCTGGCTATTGGAATACCATCCGCACGTTGCATGAGAGTACTCTTTTCTAGAGTTAACTCTTACAGCTTGTTCTGGGATTTCTCCAGAGAGAGTGGGGGAATTTTTTAAATCCCTGAGGTAAACCAGTCCAGCAGTATTGTTTTCTTGGGGGGCTGACGCCTTCCCACTCAAAGGCAAATAATTCTTGGGATTCAGAATCTAGTGGGGAGCAGAAAAAGATCTTCTTTAAATCTAACACAGTGTAATATTTACTATTACTTGGCAAATTGACTAACAGGGTATACAGATTGAATACTATAGGATGTACGTTAATGAGTAGCCTCATTAACAGCTTGGAGGCCTTGAGCAAATCTGTTCCTTGCTCCCTGGCTTTTTAACGGGTAAGCTGGGGTATTGCATGGGGATCTGCATGGCCTGGTCAACCCTTGCTCCAAGAATCTATTTATTACCCGGAAGATCCCTTTTATAGCTTCCAGTTTTAAGGGGTGTTGCCTTACCCCAGGCCAATGATGAATCTGTTTTATTATTTTTTTTAAGATTTTATTTATTTGTCAGAGAGGGAGAGAGAGCACAAGCAGGGGGAGTGGCAGAGGGAGAAGCAGACTCCCCGCTGAGCAGGGAGCCCGATGCGGGGCTCCATCCCAGGACCCTGGGACCATGACCTGAGCTGAAGGCAGACGCTTAACCGACTGAGCCACCCAGGCGCCCGATCGATCTGTTTTAATTCCACCATCACGGGTGTGGCACTGCGGGCACATCCCAGTTGTCCTGGTGCTCAGACGTCCAGGTTAGGCTGGCTTCAGACACTGGCAGACTGTGGAGTAGAGCCGTGAGTTTAGCTCCCCAGGACCTGGACACTTGGGTCTCTATCCTGTCCTGCTCCCAACTGATTATGGCTCCCAGTTTGGATAAAATGTCTCCTCCTGGAAGAGGAACAGGACATTCTGGTGCATAAAGAAAAGAGTGCTTTCGTCATGTTGACCCGATGCCACAGGTCAGAGTCTCCAGAAATCTTTTGGTTTCTCCTCTTCCCGAGACTCCTTTTATACTACATTTTGGGTTAGAAAGGCTACCCTTTTGGGTGCTCAACACAGAGAAAGCGGCTCCAGTATTGAGCGAAAATTCAACCGACTCTCCTCCCCACTGCGAGGGTCACCAGGCTCCTCGTGGGAAGTGAGGATCTGGTCATCTGAAGCTGGCCCGGGAGCCCCATGGCCCCGTCACATCCCATCTTCGCTGAGGGGCAGCTGGGATGATTCAGTTTTGCCCATCCTCCTTTTGGGGGCCGTGTGAGCAATTCTGTTTCCATTGCCCTTCCTGTTTACAGTAAGCACCCTGAGTGTAACCCAACTCTGTCAGCGGCCTCTTGATCCCACGGGTGGGGGAGTGGGGGGGGGGGCGGGCGGGGTGGGAACTCTCACCCACGATGTCTTCCTTCCTGACCCTGGGTTACCTCCAGGCTGATAGTCTTTCAGCCCCTTCTCTGGCTTTTGCCACCACCACAGACTTTTCTTCTGCCTTTAGGAGGATGGATAGTAAAGCCTGGATGTCCACCCAGACTGGACTGTGCATAGAAAATATACAGTAAATTTATAAATTCAACTGGATCAGCTCATAGTCCCCTGGTGTGCCTGCCAGTTGCACAGGTCTGATGTTGAAAAGAGGACACGCACATTAATGAGACGTCTGTGACTGTGAGGGACCTCTCTAAATGGGAATATTCCAGCCCCAGGCTGGAAGCGGGTCCCTAATCTAGTAGTGCTATCTGGTAAGGGAGGAGACATCGGGGACTGCTTGGGGAGGTGTTAATGGGAAATCAGGGGTTAGCACTGATGGGGCTGGAGGAATTGGGGTCTGGGTGTCACTAAGGATCTGGATACCAAGGAAATAAGGCAGAGGTTTATTACGACTTAATGGCTGACTTGGAACTGTAGAAGGGATTTGAGGCAAATGGTTTCTAGCTTTATGTCTTCTGACTTAAAGGAATAGTTCTTCATCAGATTTAATATGGGAAGTAGTTTTGAAGTTTTAGGTTCCACCTTTATCTTACAAATTTTACATTTCCTTTGTAAATCTTCATTTCGATATAGTTGCATAAAGCATTGAACATATGGGATCTCTTCCCATTTTCTTACTTTTCTACAAAATAGTTTTAATTGCAACGTGACATTGAATTTTAAAGTTCTGTTTCCTGGCCACTTTTCTCCATCCCCTACAGTATATTGTTGCCAGGCTATGTTGCAAAAGGAGATCACTTGCTTTTGAGTCCAGGGGGAGTATCCAAAAGCCTTCCAGTTCTGGAGGCTACAGCCCGCGGGCTTTCCCTCAGAATAGACCTTGTCCCGTGTTCTGGGAATTTTCCTTAGAGTCTCCTAACCTGCGAAGATAGCTTACAGTGAGTAGCAATGATACAAATGTCACACCATCTCGCTCACAGAATATTTAGGACTCCAGTGGCTTGTCCTTAAGAAAAAAAGCTAGAGAAAGAAAGTGCCCCAGTGTCTTCTTAAAAGACGTTTGGAGACTGCCAAGGACTCTGGGGTGTCTTTCTTATCAGTTAGTAAAAGGGAAGGTAAACCAGAGAACTGGGGATCCCTACTTACAGATTGCCAGGAAAGAAAAGAAAGGAAGGACAAGGTACATTAGGCCAAGCAGCCAGGGTGGTGATCCAAACAGTCAGCAACAGTCTATTGTGTATAAACATTTGACACAGATATTAGATCAGCGAGGACGGAGATGTCTGGCAATCTCCCAGACTCTAAGCACTGGATACCAGAACAACAGTGTCCAGAGTCCCTGACAGAGGGATCAGCCAAATTTACCCTCTGACTAGTCTTTAAAGGAATGCTCCCATTTCACCAGGAGCATCCAAGCCTCCTGAAGACCCAGGTTATGCCATCTTCCTGTTTTTCCCGATTTACTCAGACTTTGGGAGACAACTCTAATTTACCTCTAAAAGTTGTGCTGTCGACCCAGCTTATGCCAGCAGAGATCATTTTGAGTAAACATACTCAGTGTGGCCGCTGGATTTCAGGGGAGCTCTCAATGCTGGTGGTGGTTATAGGCACCAAAGAGGGAGAGCCCCACGAGGAATCCGCACCTGGCGCATCCCCAGGAGCTTGAATGGGTTAGCCCAGGACCAGCTGCTACTGCCCTCCGCTCTGCCTGTTGGAAACCAGGGAACTGGAGGGCAGAACCTCAGAAGGGCAAGACTCCCATCTGAGTCACCAGAATTTGTTACTGGACCAATGTAGGTCGGGTCTGGGGTGAGTTATAGAGAGAGACTACACCAGCTGAAGTTGCCTTATGAAGTCTTTATTTGCAGCAAATAAAGAGAACATGGAGAATAATTTCCAAAGCTGTGACTCCCCAAACAGGAGTAAGCAGGCTCCTTTTTTTTCTCTTTTTTAAGTCAATTTTTTAAAATTCAAGTATAATTAACATACAGTGTTACATTAGTTTTAGGTGTATAATCTACATCTGCATTACCACCAACAGCGCAGGAAGGTTCCTTTTTCTCCACAACCTTACCAACACTTGTTATTTCTTGTGCTTTTGATTTTTTTTTTATTCTTATGTTAATCCCCATACATTACATCATTAGTTCTAGATGAAGTGTTCCATGATTCATTGTTTGTGCATAACACCCAGTGCTCCATGCAGAACGTGCCCTCCTCAATACCCACCACCAGGCCAACCCATCCTCCCCCCCCTCCCCCCCAGAACCCTCAGTTTGTTTTTCAGAGTCCATCGTCTCTCATGGTTC
>NC_138374.1:134247620-134277120 GCF_054177405.1 Leptonychotes weddellii
GATGTGAGGTGATATCTCATTGTGGTTTTGATTTGCATTTCCCTGATGGCAAGTGATGTTGAGCACTTTTTCCATGTTCCTGTTGGCCATTTGGATGTCTTCTTTGGAGAAACATCTGTTCATGTCTTCTGTTCATTTTTTAATTGGATTATTTGTTTTGGGGCTGTTGGGTTATATAAGTTCTTTATATATTTTGGATGCTAACCCTTTATCGGATATATCATTTGCAAATATCTTCTCCCATTTGGTAGGTTGTCTTTTTGTTTTGTTGATGGTTTCCTTCACTGTGCAAAAGCTTTTTATTTTGGTATAGTCCCAGTCATTTAATTTTACTTTTGTTTGCCTTGCCAAAGGAGACATATTTAGAAAAATGTTTCTATGGCTGATGTCAAAGAGATTACTGCTTGTGTTTTCTTCTAGGAATTTTATGGTTTCATGTCTCACATTTAGGTCTTTAATTCATTTTGAGTTTATTTTTGTGTATGCTGTAAGAAAGTGGTCCAGTGTCATTATTTTGCATGTAGCTGTCCAGTTTTCCCAACACCATTTGTTGAAGAGACTGTCTTTTCCCCATTGTATATTCTTGCTTCCTTTGTTGAAGATTAATTGACCATGTAACTGGCTTTATTTCTGGGCTCTCTATTCTGTTCCATTGATCTATGTGTCTTTTTTATGCCAGTGTCATACTGTTTTGATTGCTACAGCTTTGTAGTATATCTTGAAATCTGAAATTGTGATTCCTCCAACTTTGTTCTTCTTTTTCAGGATTGCTTTGGTATTCCTGGTTTTTTGTGGTTCCATACAAATTCTAGGATTTTTTTGTTCTAGTTCTATGAAAAATGCTGTTAGTACTTTTGCATAGAGATTGCATTAAATTTGAAAATAAGCAGGCTCCTCTCATTGGAGTCTGGGATGAATATGCAGAGGGGAGTTCCTCCTCATTGCATGTAATGGGCAGGCATAGAGTTGCTCATGCACACTCAGAAAACATGCCTATACATACATTGTACGTTATGCTAATGAGGCTTATGCTCTCCAAGGGCAGGGATTTTAACATTATGATGAAGCTGAGGTAACCATTGGGCACTTTATGAGTCATCTCCCCAGGCATGTCCTGGGATTGGGGAGGGGGAGGGGGGATCCTACTCAAAATATTTCTTTTCCTGTTCCAGCAATTCTTTAGCTTGTTTCTAAAAGATAAAATTGATAGCTAGGCAAAAGCTTTGAGGAATTTCTTGAGTTGTGGGGTTCTTCTCACTGGTGACAAAATCACATCACCTGGGCTCTGAAGCAGCTCTCCTTGTGTCCAATGTCTCACAGAAGGGCTTTGGAACATTTTCTGTAACCTCTGTCCTTCACCTTCCCAAGCTAAGTGCCTCCAGCCTTTTTCTTTTTTCCTAGACATTCAGGGGACTCTACCTTCCACTTCTCCACCTTCTTCCACTTTGTCTCTTTTTCTGTCACGGACTCCTTTCTCGTCCCCCTGTACCCAAGCAAACTCCCCACAAATAAAAGCAGAGGCAAACAGGTATTTGAGCTCATCCTTGAAGGATAACTAGGAGCTTACCAGGTGGAAAAGGCAAGGAAGGGCATTTCAGGCAAAAGGAACAACAGAGCAGAGAAAGACCAGGGCATTTTTGGAAGAATCACAAATAATTGAGCTCTGGGAACCTCTTGTTTTTATTCAAAACTCTGCTACAATGTTATCTCCCCTGTGAAGTGTTCCCTGACAACCCCCATCTCTGCTGGCCCCTGATGCTCACTTCTTTGTCCCACAGAGCACACACCTCTATTGATTCAACATTTATTGAGCTAGAAAGTGTGCTAGGTCCTAGGGATACAGAGTAATAAGCACAATCCCTATCTTCAAGATTCTGGAAAAGAGAGGAAAACAATCTCATAATTACAACAAAAAGAAAGAAGGACTTAGTATTGAGTGCACTAGGTACAAGGCAATACAGAGGTGAGCCCCATCCTAGTTCAAGGGCTAGTTCCCTGCACCAAAACTACTCCCTTACCTGCTGGGCTCCTCTTCCACATGGTGGGCCCAGAGGACCAGCATTTCCTATTCCCGTTTCCAATCTTCAGCCTGGAAGTTGGTTCATAAAAGGGTTCTAAGACATATGGTCTGAATGCTATGATTTCTAAGGCTTCATTCACTGAATTAACATAGAACTAAGCAAATAGGAGAAAGAATTCCTTGTTAAATGTATAATTGCAATCTATAAAAACAAAGGAGACTTCAAGGAATGTGCTAGGCAGGGAGGCAACAGTTCCTGGGAAGTCCTTGGGCCCCAGGGTATGCCAAGACTCCTTACAAAAGAGAAACTGTTCCTTAATATCCTGAACAGAGAACCTCAAAGAGAAAAAATGAAGTGTCCTCATCAAATACTCATTGGATGAATAGTACATGCCTACAATGTGCCAAGCATTGTTCAAGAGTGATCACAACAATGAAAAAGACACAAATTTCTTTGCTCTCATGGAGCTTACATTCTAGTGGAAGGGAGAGAGAATTAAAAAAAAAATTCAAACTATAAAGTATGCTAGATGGTAAGCATCATGGAGAAAAATAAATTCAAAGGCAGCTGAATGTACAAGGGTCGGAATGCAAGCTGGTGCAGCCACTCTGGAAAACAGTATGGAGGTTCCTCAAAAAGTTAAAAATAGAGCTACCCTATGACCCAGCAATTGCACTACTGCCTATTTACCCCAAAGATACAAATGTGGTGATCAGAAGGAGCACATGCACCCAATGTTTATAGCAGCAATGTCCACAATAGCCAAACTGTGGAAAGAGCCCAGATGTCCATCGACAGATGAGTGGATAAAGAAGATATGGTGTGTGTGTGTGTGTGTGTGTATGAAACATTACATATAGTAAGATATGGTATATATATGGAATATTATATATATATAAAATATATATACATGGACTATTATAACTCAGCCATCAAAAACAATGAAATCTTGCCATTTGCAATGATGTGGATGAAACTAGAGGGTATTATGCTAAGGGAAATAAGTCAGTCAGAGAAAGACAAATATCATACGATTTCATTCATATGTGGAATTTAAGAAACAAAACAGATGATCATAGGGGAAGGGAGGGAAAAATAAAATAAGACAAAATCAGAGAGGGAGACAAACCATAAGAGACTCATAACTCTAGGAAACAAACTGAAAGTTGCTGGAGGGGCGGTGGGTGGGGGATGGGTTAACTGGGTGACAGACATTAAGGAGGGCACTTGATGTAATGAGCACTGGGTGTTATATGCAACTGATAAATCACTAAATTCTACCCCTGAAACTAATAATGCAGTATATGGGAACTAAATTGAATTTAAATTTCAAAAAAGGGCAGCTGAATGTATAAGGATGAGTGTTGGTGATGAGGGAAGAGTGATCCTCTCTGAGAGGGAATGTGTGCATTAAATATTTTTGGAGATGAAAAAGTGAGCCACGTGCACACCTGGGAGAAATGCTTCCAGACAGAGGGAACTGCAAGTATACAAGCCCCAGTCTATTCAAGAAATAGCCAGGCCAGCATAGTTCGAGCAAAGCAAACCAGTCTGGAGAGAGTAATGGGAAATTAGGTCAGAGAGATAAAAATGAGCAAATCATTTTGGTCCTTATAAGCCATTGTAACTGTTCTGGTTTGGCTTGGTTTTTGTTGTTGCTCTAACATTTTTAACTGAAATATAACACACAGTGACTCTTTCCATATTTTGGGTATTGTGGACATTGCTGCTATAAACATTAGGATGCAGGTGCCCGTTCGAATCACTATGTTTGTATCCTTTGGATAAATACCTAGGAGTACGAATACCTAGGATAAATACCCTGGGTCATAGGGTAGTTCTATTTTTAACTTTTTGAGGAACCTCCATATTGTTTTCCAGAGTGGCTGCACGAGCTTGCATTCCCACCAACAGTGTAGGAGGGTTCCCCTTTCTCCGCATCCTTGCCAACATCTGTCATGTCCTGACTTGTTAATTTTAGCCATTCTGACTGGTGTGAGGTGGTATCTCATTGTGATTTTGATTTGTATATCCCTGATGGCGAATGATGTTGAGCATCTTTTCATGGGTCTGTTGGCCCATTTGGATGTCTTCTTTGGGGAAATGTCTGTTCATGTCTTCTGCCCATTTCTTGACTAGGTTATTTGTTTTTTGGGTGTTGAGTTTGATAAGTTCTTTACAGATTTTGGATACTAGCCCTTTATCTGATAAGACACTTGCAAATATCTTCTCCCATTCTGTGGGTTGTCTTTTGGTTTTGTCAACTGTTTCCTTTGCTGTGCAAAAGCTTTTTATCTTGATGAAGTCCCAATATGTCATTTTTGCTTTTGTTACCCTTGCCTTTGAAGACATGTCTAGCAAGAAATTGCTGTAGCTGAGGTTGAAGAGGTTGCTGCCTGTATTCTCCTCTAGGATTTTGTTGGATTCTTGTCTCACATTTAGGTCTTTTATCCATTTTGAGTTTATTTTTGTGTACGGTGTAAGAAAATGGTCCAATTTCATTCTTCTGCAAGGTGTCCATTGACAGATGAATGGATAAAGAAGATGTGGTATATATACACGATGGAAAATTACTCAGCCATCAAAAAATGAAATCTTACCATTTGCAATGACGTGGGTGGAGCTAGAGGGTTTTGTGATAAGGGAAATAAGTCACTCAGAGAAAAACAATTATCAAATGATTTCATTCATATGTGGAATTTAAGAAACAAAACAGATGATCATAAGGGAAGGGGGGGAAAAGTAAAATAAGACAAAGTCAGAGAAGGAGACAAACCATAAGACTCTTAACTCTAGGAAACAAACTGAGCGTTTCTGGAGGGGAGGTGGGTGGGGAATGGGCTAACTGGATGATGGGCATTAAGGAGGGCACTTGATGTAATGAGCACTGGGTGTTATATGCAACTGATGAATCACTAAACTCTACCTCTGAAACTAATAATACACTATATGTTAATTAATTGAATTTAAATTTTAAAAAAGAAAGGAAATATAACACACAGCAAGAAAACTGTACAAATCCTAAGTGTGAACTCAATGAATTATCATAAAATGACTAAATCTGTGTATCCAGACACAGGTCAAGACATTAGCAGCACCCCAGAATTCCCCATTTATGCTCCCTCCTACCTGCTCTCTCCCTCCTTCTCAAAGGTGACCACTGTAGTGACTTCTAGCAGCAGATTTGTTTTGCCTGTTTTTAAACTTTCAATAAATGGAATCAGTTATAAAAATAAAAGCAAAATAAATCTCTGCTCAAGATTTTGCTTATGATATTCACCCATGTGGTTCCTAGAGGGTAGAAGGATTAAGACGACAAATAAGGGCACATTAAACTCCTGATGGGAAAGATGTGGCACAGAGGGCTATTGCTTGCGGTGTGTCTGTGCCCAGCTTCCACAGTCCAGGAAGGAGAGAGCAAACATGAGCTCACCCAGGAGCTAGCTGAGTGTCAGGATCTCAAGAGATATTTCCTCCCCGCTCAGATCCTCTCCTGAGAAGTAAGAGATCTGGAGAGGGCTGGGGTCATGGCTGCAATTACTTCTTCACTGATTCACTCAAACATTTCCAGATCCTACTTCATGTCGGGCACAATGCTGAGATACAAAGATAATTAAGACATGGTCAGTTAGACAAACGAGTTAATAGGACTACAAAATGGTATGGTAAGTGCTAAGTATTTGCAAAGGATGCTAAGGAAGCATCTTTTTAAAGAATCATTGTGACAATTTCACCTTTTTTGCTCAAACATTAATGGCCCTGAGATAGGCTCATGAGAATATCGCCATTATCTGTCCCTTTGAAATTGTATTTATTACTTTTTTTAAAAAGTCTTATTTATTTATTTTAGATATATAGAGAGAGTGTGTGTGAGCAGGGCAAGGAGCAGAGGCAGAGGCAGAGGGAGAGAATCCTCAAGCAGACTGCCTGCTGAGCACAGAGCCTGATGTGGGGTTCGATCCCATGACCCTGAGATCATGACCTGAGCCAAAATCAACAGTCAAACGCTTAACCAACTGAACCACCCAGGCGCTCTTTATATTTATTACTTTTATATTTATCAGTTTTATCTCCTCAACTAGACTATAATCTTTTTGAGAATAGAAAAGATATCTTCTGCTATCATAAGAAGAGCACAAAGTAGCTGAAGTCAGAAGAGTTGGGTTTGAATCCTGACTCGTATTCTTTAGCTGGACAACCCTGGGAAAATGAATTAAACTTCTATGCCTCAGTTCTTTTATCTATAAATGGAGATAGTAATATTCATCCTAGCTGCCTCCTAGAATTATAACAACATCAAAGGAAATAATGAATAAGAAGAGCTGTAAATTCTTATTATCAGTTCTCTAAACCCCACAAAACTACTATGTTGAGCGTAGTAGGTAATCAGCAAGTGTTGAGCTTTCACTAAACTTCATCAGCAAAGACTTGTGGTTTTTGGAGCCTAAGCCAGGGAGTGGATGCAGTTCCCTGTTCCCCTCTACCTTATGCCCAGAGAACTCAGAAGCTGGAGTCAGATATTGTGGCCATGACCCAGGAGTGACCGGCAAGTGTGGGAGGGTGGACTGGGCCAGAACCATCTGGGCCAATGACCCATTACCCAAGAACGCCACACATTTTGTTGGGTTGGAACCTCTGTGATTGTCCATTTCAACACTTCTCCTAACCCCTGTCTCTCTTCCTCCTATCTCTGGGCTTCAGTATCAGAAGGCTCTAACAGACGGGCAGAGTTAGGGGAAAGGGTGTGGGAAGCAGGGAGTGGGCAGAGGGGGATGGTTATAGCCGTTTCCCTTCTGTGCTTACAGGGAACACAGCTTCACAAGACGGCTCAAACCCACTGACGGTGAATGGGGTTCTGGGGGAGTCGGTAACTCTTTCCCTGAAGCTTCCTGTACATCAGGATATTGAGTCCATCACCTGGCTTCACAATGGAAAATCTATCCACTTCATATTGCCAAAAGCTGCTCCGGATTTGCGGATCTTGGTGACTGATCCAAAACGGAAAGATCGACTGCAACTGATGGAGAACTACTCCTTACAACTCAGCAACTTGGCAACGGCA
This sequence comes from Leptonychotes weddellii, assembly GCF_054177405.1. Lineage (NCBI taxonomy): Eukaryota > Metazoa > Chordata > Mammalia > Carnivora > Phocidae > Leptonychotes > Leptonychotes weddellii. The sequence continues at coordinate 134,254,704 of NC_138374.1, forward strand.
GATGCAGGACTTTACTGCGCCCAGATAACCACACAGACCTCCACAGAGTTTTCCTACTACACTCTGCAGGTCTTCAGTGAGTCAAAGCGTGGGGTTTAATTGTGTATGTACTGAAAGGTGTTACAGATGTCAAATCCTATGTGACAGCAAGTGTAGCCTAGTGGTTAAGAACATGGCATTCGCAGTCAGACTGAGGTCTGGCAGAAAAGCAAGTTGATGGCTCGGCCAGTTAGTGGCAGAGCGGAGAATAGAACATAAGTCTTGCGACTCCTGGCCTCAAATCACATCACGCTCGCTCACACACTAAAATATTCCCTCTTGACCTGAAATGTACTGGAAGGAACAGAAGTGAAGTCGCTATGACTCTGTTTCCTTGTGCATTCCCTGTATCTGTAGTATATTCTTCACAACAGCTCCATGAGGCAGGTACCACCCTTACTCCCAAGGCCTCGGGTCAGTCCCAGCAACCTGCCTACGGTCATGGAGACAGTAAGTGGGAGAGTGACATGTACCTGACATGAGACCTCCCTTTACACAAAGGCCAGTCTGACCCCATGGAGTGATCAGTGTACAGGACAGAACTCTACCTAGAAAGTGCTCTGTAAGGATGAGCTGATAATAAGAAAGATCTTTTCTATCAAGGTTATTTAACTTCTTTTTTATAAAGATTTTATTTATTTGTCAGAGAGAGAAAGAGCACAAGCATGGGTGAGAGGCAGAGGGAGAGGGAGAAGCTCCCTGCTCAGCAGGGAGCCCGATGTGGGACTCGATCTCAGGACCCTCGGATCATGACCTGAGCAGAAGGCAGATTCTTAACCAACTGAGACACTCAAGGTTATTTAATTTCTAACACTACTTTTTCCAGATGGCTCATGTCCTCAACATAAAATTATGGAAACCATGAGACAGCTTCTGAGTCAGTATTAGAAAAAAAAAAAATCCTTCTAGCAATCAGTGATGTTCAGAGATGCCATGAATGGCTTTAAGATAATTCCTTGGTGGGAATGTTGTACAGGAGATTCAAGCATTAAATTGGCAACTTTAAAGGCCACCAAGATTCTATAATTCTTATCTACTCCAGAATCCATGGTATCTAAAATTCACCCAGAGTCCTTTGAGTTAAGACTTGGAATCCAAAAAAAGCACTTTAGTTAAAATAAAATGTCACCACAAATAGGTTACGTGTGAACCTCTAGAATCCCCTGAATATTTGGTGGATTTACCATGTTAGATTGGTCAGAGTCATGTCCCTAAAAGAATAGGACACAGAACAGGTAAATATGAAGGGAAAGAAAGATTGTTTAGAAAAGTCGGCAACAGGAATTCCAAGCAAAGGGGCAGAATCGCCCTGGGGCAGTTCATTAGTGTCTGGAGGCCTCCAAAACAAAACACCACAAATTTGATGGCTTAAAACAACAGAAATTTTATTCTCTCACAATTCCAGAGGCCAAATGTCCAAAAGCAAGGTGTGGGCAGGGCTGCATTCCCTCTGGAGGCCCTAGAGGGCAATCTTCCAGCTTCTGGGTGCTGTTGGCATTCCTTGGTGTTTGTTGGTCTATGACAGTATCACGCCAGTCTCTGCCTCCTCCTTTCCCTGTGTGATCTCCTCTTCTGTCTCAAATATCTGCTTTCCTCTTACAAGGACACTTGTCATTGGATTTGGGGCCCACCCAGATAATCCAGAATCATCTCCTCATCTCACTTAATTACATCGGCAAAGACCCTTTTCCAAATAAGATTCTGGGAATTAGGACATGGGGATATCTTTTGGCCGAGGGATGGGGGGTGTCATCATTCAACCCACTACAGGCAGGATCACTCAGTGTACCAGGATCATCAAGGCACAGCGAGGACACTGGAGAGAAGAGAGACATCCAGTCAAAAGTCTGAGAATAGACCCCATATCAGGCTCCATCATACTTGTTGAGACAATGTTCTTCTGCCATTCTTCAGAAGACCAAGCATGACTTCTTCTGCAATAATCATACTCCCCAGGTTCAATGCCAATCCCTTCTCAGGGCCTTTTGGTATCAAGAGTGCCAGGGAAGAGGGGTGAGTTCTAAATGGGGTGGTCATAATAGGCCTCACTGAGTAAATAACATTTGAGCCAAGACCTCTTGGAGGTGAGGGAGTGAGCCACGCAGATATTTGAAAGAAGAGCCATCCAGCATAGGCATTCCCTGTGCCCAGCATGCTCAAAGAGCACCAAGGAGGTCCAACACCAAGGAGCAGAGTGAGGGGAGAGTAATAGGAAACAAGGTCAGTAAAGAAATAGGGGCCACATCTGGTAAGGCTCTGAGAGCCATCACAGGGACTTTGCGTTCTACTCTGTGAGACTGAGAACCATCAGAGGGTTTTGTAGAGCAGTAATATGATTTGACTTACTTGCTTAATGCATCCCTTTGACTGCTCTGTTAAGAATAGGCTCTAGGGGACAGTAGTAGAAGTCAATTACCGATTAGGCCACTGTGACAATCCAAGCAAGAGATGCTGCTGCTTTGCCCAAGGGTGGTAGCAGTAGAGGTAAGGAGAAGGGGTTGGACCCTGGATATATTTTGGAGGTAAAGTTACCAGGATATCCTGATATGGTATAAGATGAAGAGGTAAGTCAGTCAGCTCCAGGGCTTTTGGCCTGAGTGTCTGGAAAGGCGATTATCAACGAGGGTGCTGAAGGCTATGCACTGAGCAGGTTTGAGAGGGAAAAACAGGAATCCTTTTGAACATGTTGAGTTTGAGATACACATTATATCCAAGTGGAAATGTCACGTAGGCAGTTTTATACTCATTAAGTGGAAAAAGGCAACAAGATAGATTTTTGAGGTCAGCCATGGACACAGGTTGACGGAATGTGGCATTCATGCCAAATATTTGCCATTGCTGCACTAGGCACTGTCTCAGTTAATCCTCATAATTCCCTAAGAGGTTGGTATTATTGCCCAGGTTTACAGATAAGGAAACTGAGGCTTGCAGAGATTAAAAACGTATCCGTGGTCATGTAACCAGTGACAAAGCCATGAGTCTAACCCAGGTCTTCCTAACTCCAAATCCAACACTTGCCATTACACGAAATCTCCTTTCTGTCAACATATGTCCCACGTCCTAGTCTATTAACAAAGCTTAGAGCATTCCTCAATCTCTTCCCACCAGACAGTGGGAGTCATTCAGTTCTCCATTGGGCCACTGTTACCCTCAGGCCAAGTCCAGGTCAGCGGCCTTTTCTGCACCACTCCCATGTCCCCGTTGATTCACAGCTACTGACATCTTAATAGCCAATATTTTCTGGTCTCTGCTCTCAGAAATTTCTACAGCAGATGTTCTCTTACATGCCTGAATGTATTGTACTTCTTTGCTTGCTCATTCAGTTTCACTCTTTTCCCTGTTTTTTCAGTTCTCAACATTTCTCTTTCTGACTTGCTGGCATTCCATATCAGAGTCTCTTTGTCATCATGGGAACCAGCATCTGATACAATGAGGCCCAGGATTCCTGCAGATTTGTGAGAAATACAGTTCCTCAAGGACGTTAAGCTTTTATCTTCTATTCCAGCTAGGGGATTCTGATGGTTGAGAAAACAAGGTTCTTGAGTCTGATCTACTGGTTTCTGCCCTGGCTAAGGTAGAGTTGACCCTCAGCTGAGTTCCCAAACGTCTTTACACGAGGCCAGTGTACAAGGCTAGAAAGGACACCAGGAACAAACTGGGGTCCAGAAAGTAAATCGAGCAGCCCAGAATCATCTAACTAGGTGGTGGCTACCCTGGTGTGTCCCTACCACTTCTCCCTCTGGCTACTCTGTCTTATGCTGATGCCCTTCATCATTTGGCCACCCCAGACCTTGGTGCCATCAATTAGGCAATAGGGGCCGACTTAGTTACAGACGACACATACCATAACACACAGTAGAGTGTTGGATGGAATACAGAAACATTCTGTGGCGGGAATGATATTTTTCACAGAGTGCTGAACCAAGGCGTTTGTTCTGAGTTCAGGTCTTCTCTCTGCATGCAGGACGACTGAGGAACTTACAAATTGCCAATCACACGTGGCTGTCTGAGATTGGGACCTGTGAGATCCACCTGACCTGCTCTGTAGAGAATTCAAATGACACCTTCTTAAGGTGGCAGGTTGTAGGAAACACGTCTATAAATGAAGCAAACCTCACTATTTCCTGGGACCCCAGGAATTCCAGTGAACAGAAGTTCACCTGCATAGCTGAGAATACTGTCAGCAATATATCCTTCTCTGTCTCCACCCAGAGTCTCTGCGAAGGTAACAGTCTGTCTCAGGTCCCTCTGAGAGCCTTGAGCAGCTGTGGGGTGGGGTGTGTCCCTCCTGCCCAAAGTGATTCCCCAGAACAGTGGCCCAGTGGGAGGCAGCCAAACCCTTCTGGGAGAGGACAGACACTCCTGCAGCTCTGTGCCTCTCACTACCTCCAGAGGCCTCTCCTCCCTCTCCCTCTCCCTCCCTCCCTCCCCCAACCCTTCCTCCAGCCCACTCAGAGCCCAGGAGCAAAGTCCTTGGGGAGTCAGAACTGCTCCCCATTCTGGCTCTACCATGCTCCTGTCCTGTCTGCCACATGGACTCCCACTCTCAGAAAATCTACCCAGAGCCAGGGCCCAGCCAGCCCCCAAAGGTGGCCTAGAAGAGGCTCAGTGGAGGCTCTGAGGAAAACACTACCTGCTTCAAGTGCAACTTCTTTTTTCTTTTTTCAGGTGTTTTGAATATGAAAAATCACCCTGATACCAAATGGATTATAATTGTGGTTGTGGTTACTTTGATATGTATAGTCATCACTGTGGGGTTACTTGTTTGGAGGAAAAAAGATTGTTTGTGGAAGACAGGTAAAGGGAGGGAGGATGGTCCACTGGGACAACCCCTGGGATGTGACCACACACCTGCTAATTTCCCAAGGAGGGTGGGTCCTACTGGAAAATGCATGACCAAGCCTCAAGGCCTGACTGCCCTTCCCCTTCAGCACCGCCCCCCGTATCCTCTAGAGAGACACCTGTGGGTGTGGGGTAGGGTGTGGGAGCCACTTTCACTACACTCACAAATCTCAATTTCCCTGATTTTATTTTTCAGGCATCTTTCATTTTTCTACTCCACAAACCCAGAGTCCTGGTGAGCTTGCAGACTCTTAGCTCCCAATCATAAAACAGAAGGGGAGAACCTAATGGAGGAGGAAAAGGGCTGGTCAGAGGGCTGGATAATGAGAGAGGAGGGGGTCTGAATGTCATTACTCAGATGGACCAGATGGTGCAAAAGGAGACGACCTGTAACTATGCATGTCTGTCCCCTCTGGGACCTAACGGGTCCCTTACAAGCATGCAAACCAGTCACTCACCCAGTTTCTTGGAGTGGGATTAGGGTCATTTCCCACCCTGCTGATGAGAAACTGGGTGCCAGCAAAAGGTTCATGGCCTGTTCATTATCAACCAACAACTCCAGGGCAGGGACAGGTTTAGAGCATCAAAGGTCCAAAGACAAACCGCCTGACCCCATCACTCTTTCAGCCAAGACTTGAACATTGAGTAGACCCAGTCCAAAAAGAAAGTATGATTTAGAGACAGGAACACAGGCTCTGGCTTCAGATTGGCTGTGAGTCTCATTTCATGGGTGAGAAATAAACGACATGGTATGTAGAAGATGAACATGAGGTTCAGAGTCAGAAGGCAGGCATCCAAGTTCCTGTTCCATCACTTCCTGTTTGACTTTGTGCCAAGTTAATTGAAATTTCTGAGCCTCCAGTTTCTCATCTATAATATAATATAATATAATAAACATAACATAATATAAATCTAGAGTATAATCATCCATAGTATAACCATCTATAGTATAATCATTTATAATATAATATGAGAAGTTTAATAATATTATATATGTGACATAATTTGGCTCCAATACGCTTGCCAACAAGGTTCTCTAGCCCTTGTGCAGGCAGTGCTATTTGGTCTCGGGAGCTCCCTGGCCCAATGTAAATCCAGAGGGAGACTCTGAAGCTTTAGGATACCTCTAGACCACACACCCCCGAGTGATGAGGTCAGAAATAGAGTACATGGCTGAGAAGGTTCTGGTTCAACCCAGAACTTCAAAGACTGTCAAAAATGAATGAACCCTAGGGAAGGGGATTGCCTTGAACAACTGCCTCTTTGGATCCAAAAAGTGCCCTGGTGTAGGCCAAGGTCCCAGGAGACCAGGACACTGACTGTGCCTTCCTGTGTTAACAGCAGAGACCATAAGGAACTTAGATTATGTCTCCGTCTCTCCAGGGAACACCGTGTATGCTCGTGTCACTCATCCAAACAGGGTGAGTCCTTTCAGCTTTATACTCCATCATTGGTATGATTTTTATAGTCTTTATTCACAAACTTGTCACCACAATCATCTGACTAATCCAATGACACACACCTTTGAGGAGAGGAGGGGCAGTGGCAGAAGCTAGGATGTTGTATGTGGGACATAGCTAGCCCCCAGGGCTCAAGCCCCGTGGTGTGTTTGCTCATACCCTGCTTTACATGGTCCTCTAACTGCGTGATGCATCAGTGTCTTGTCCCTTTTCAGCTTAATTACAAGCTACCTGAAGTGAAAATTACATCTTCTTCCCTCTTCCCTGAGCACAATGTGCAGTAAATACTTGCTGAATGGAACAGACTCTCATGTAAGTCTGAGAGTTTCCAGAGCAGACAATTCTGTAGCAGGGGATTTCTCACCCTGGATGTAGTGGAAATAGGGGAACTCAGAAGCAGTCTCTCAAGAGGGGAAGTGGGGCAAGGATTTGCAACAGTAGAAGACAGTAAAGGCATGAACAGCCTTCAACCCTCCCTTCCCCCCTGCAACATAACAGATGGCCTTGGTCAGCCACCAGGAACTCCTCTGCCACACATCAGCAATTTCCCACCACCCCCAAAGTAAAGCACCTGCAAGTGAACATTTCTAGATAATACCATACATCTTCTGAAAAGTAAGCCAAGATAACTCAGCATTTACCAACTCATGGAAGCAAAGATCCAGCTAGAAATCTTAGATTCCCCAAGTGAATGTCCCTTCACACAGCCCCTCGCAGTTACTTACAAGGTAGGCTCCATGAAGAGAGGTAACAGGAAGGGGTATTCTTAGTTGTTCAAATGTTTCTATTGCCTTTCCAGTTCCCTTTTGAAGACTAGATGAATCACCCTCAACAAACAAATAAATTAATCTCCAGCAAATTTGCTAACTTCTTCTTTAGCAAAAATTATACTTTGGAGAGTTCCAGAGGTTTTGATAAATAACCTAAATATTCCTTTTTTTTTTTTTAAAGATTTTATTTATTTATTTGAGAGAGAGAATGAGATAGAGAGAGAGCATGAGAGGGGGGAGGGTCAGAGAGAGAAGCAGACTCCCTGCCGAGCAGGGAGCCCAACGTGGGACTCGATCCCGGGACTCCAGGATCATGACCTGAGCCGAAGGCAGTCGCTTAACCAACTGAGCCACCCAGGCACCCAACCTAAATATTCCTTAATTAGTTTTAAATGTCAAACTTATGAACACAGGGGACTTCTGCTGTTGTTGTGTACTTTGTATTCCAAGTAGAACCATTCTTGAGACTGGTTGTTCCTCCTACTTATCAGTTCCCCAGGCATGAGGAGAACCCAATGGCATGAGAACGAGGCAATTTGAGTCAAGGGACAAACTTGAAGCAGGCAATAGCTCCAGTCATAGCTAGTAAAGATCTAAGACAAAAGATCCAAAACTTCTGTACACTTCTAGTATAGAAGTCAGTTCTTAAAATGGAGGAAGGAGAGTAGAGTCGGATGCAGGAAACAATGCTTCCTTTTCTTCACACCACCTGCCAACAAGGTCGCCCCTCTGTCCCTGTCTGGGTCTTGAGCCACTGGGTTGCTGGGGTGTTGTGCTTCCGTGTGGGCCTCAGGAAATGTCACTAAACTTCTCAGGTTGAAGAGCTAGTGGTGTTTGTCTCCAGCTCCTCTGGCTACACAGTCTCTAGCCTTTTCCTCCTGAAGAACTTTGACATCATCCTTCTATATCGCATTGTCTTCCCCCAGAATATATCTACGCATGAATATCTCTTCGTCTGTGTGAGCCAAATGTATGATTATTTTTTACAGCAAACAAATATCCTAACACCTGTGAAAAGCAGCGATTTCTCCACCATTTATTCCACAGTTCATCAGTACAAAGAGGTAAGCCCGTGATTGTCCCCTGTTCTCACATCTTACCTCTCTCCCCAGACTTGTAACTTCACAAATAAAGTACAAGTAAAGGGGCCATTCTATAGATGCACAAATACCAGCAGGATATAGAAAGCCTCAGGACATCACCAAAACATATCCAAGAAGTTATCTTGTATTTTAGGATCACCACCCATAACTAAGTTTTCAACGTACTTGAATTTAATGAGATTTTTTAAATTCAATTTTTAATTTAACTTTGCCTTAGCTATCAATATCCTTATCTGCCAGTTAGTGCTCTCCAGACCTTCTCTATAGCCATGAGAGGTAGCCTGAGGCTCTGGTCCCTACTAACCTACTTCATTTTCCTCTTTTTTCCATTAGAGTATACCTATTTCTTCCAGGACAACTGCCCTTGACAACGTCATCTAAATTGCTGAGAGGTCTCAAAAGGAACTCAGGAATGACACAGCTTCTCCTGATCTCATGGGAGAGAACACAGCTTGGTTTCTGCCTAGCAACAGAATTCGAATATTTAGGATTATCACTTCCAGTTCTTTGGACTAGAACCTGCTCAAGTATGTCAGACATCTAAGGAACAACATCATTTCCAGCGTGTGATCCAAATAACATTTTCTAATCTGCTCCAGGCCAAAACATGCTTCCATGAACAAGCCTGGGCATTGACTTTCTCTTTGGCAGCTGATGGGATTGTGCTTGACAGAGAGTTATAATTCAGAAGACAGCCACTCCTCTCCTTTTAGAAAGGAGCAGGATTGTGATTCACTGGGAGAGAGTACAGTATATTTGTTATGTATGTTGTCTCTGGAATTGGATGGGCCTTGTCCCAAATCCTCATACATCACTTACTAGACCTACCTCCTGGAACATGTTCTGGAACCTCTTGAGGTCTGGTCTCCTAGACTGAAAAATGGGGATCAGCCTGTTACTCAAACCGGGAATCAGAGTTAGCCTTGACTTCAGCTGTTCCATCACCAGGCCCTTTGGACTCTACCTCCAAATACGTATCTTAGACTGACCCACTTCTCTCCAAAACTTTAACCTCCACCCTATATTAACCCATCATCATGTCCAACCTGGAATACGACAGTAAGCTCCAAACAGATTTTCCCAATTTTTGTTCTTATCTCCCTCCAATCCATTCTCTAAAAGACAGCCGGAGTAATATTTTTAATATAAACCAGATCCTTCACTTGTCTGCTTAAAACTGACCCTGCAAGACATCCCAGGCACTCCAGAAAGAAACTGAGTCTCTGTGGTTCTGGATGGCCTGGCCCATCTGCAGCCTCAGCCACCATGTCTCCCTCCCACCCCTCTCTGATTTGGCTTCTCTGATTCTTTTTCAGCCCCTCCATCAGAGGAGAGAGTTTGCTCACATCTGCCTCAAGACCCTTCTCTGCCTGCCTGGTTCCTCCCTACTCTACAGGTCCCAGTGCACATATGTCATTCTCCAAGAAAGACCTTCAGACCACTGTAACTGAAGTGGATCCCCCTGTTATTCTGTCACACCTTCCATGTCATTTACATTGTGCCGTTAAATATTTATTTGTATTTAATGTCTGTTTCTCCTATTCTACTGTACACTCTCCAGGAACAGGGACCATGACGATTTTATCTCTGTATCCGGAGCATCTAGCACACAGAAAATGTTCAACAAATACTTTTTAATAAATAAATGAACATGTAGTGGAGTTTTGTGAGAATTAAAGACGATGTGCCTGCAGCTCTTTGCGTGGGGCATAGCACATGAGAGAGCTCGATAAGTGTGAGCATCACTGTGGCATTATGACATTGCATTCCTCCCGAACCGACAGAATCTTCTCACAAACCCTCCTCACAAGAAAGGAGGAAGGATGCATCCTCTGTCACCTGGTTCCACATCACTTCCTACCTTTTATCTCTGCTCAGATTTTAAAATTTCATTCTTTTATCCCCAGGGAAGAATTTTCTGATTTTTTTGTGTGAGTTTGAGATCTTTAAACAAATTGTTTTTCAACACTTTATTGAGGTATGATCGACATACAAAAAGCTGTCTGTACTTAATGCACACAACTTAATGAGTTTGGAGATAAGTATATATTTGTGAAACCATGACCACAATCAGTACTATAAACGTACCTGGCACCACAAGATGTTTCCTCTAACCTCTCTCTTTTTTTTAATTTTTAGTTTTTTGTGTGATAAGAACACTTAAGACCTATCCTATCGGCAGATTTTTAGGTATACAATACAATATTGTTAATGATAGGCACTATGATGCACAGTGCATCTCTGGGACTTATTCCTCATGCATGACTGAAATTGCATGCCCTTTCTCCCTACTCTGCAGAGCCAGGCTAAGTGCTGAGTCACCAGTCCAACTTCCCCAGAGCAGTACGCAGACATGCCAGGATAATGGCTGTAAGCTTCATTATTCTCCTTCCCTGCCGAAGGAGCAGTCCGGGGCTATGTGCATTCTCCCAATCCTGCAGAGCCAAGCCAGCTTCTGGGTTCCTGTGCTGTTTGTAGGGCATGCATGAACACGGGGCAACGGGGCGCCATCTGCAGGGGCGGACCCAGGCCAGCTGCTGGGGTCCACCAGTGGGCCAGCTGATTGGCAGGGTCCATGGGACGGTTTTGGAGATCCACGTGTCAGTTGCTGTGAGCCCCAGCCCCTTTTCTTTGTCCTTAGCTGCCCCTCAGTGAGGCAGAAAGGCAAATACCCTAAGCATTCTGGGGAACAGGAGCAAGTCTCTCAGGCCCGTTTGTAAAGGCTGGGGAAGCAGGACACTCATTTCACTTTCTGTGTCTCCTGTGGGAGGAACAACAGACTGAGGGAGACTCTCTAAGCCCTGAGCTGTGCCAGCCTGGGGAGTAGGTGATGTAAGTAAAGTCAAACTGTTCTCACCCTTAGCAATGTGGCTGTTCTCAGATTTTGTGCTCCTCTGGGGTGCTAAGACCTCTCAACGAGACCCTGGAACTCTCGTAAAAGTATATTTGTCCACGAATGGCTGTTAAATCGGTATTCCTGTGGGAGGGCAAGGGCTGGGCCCTCTTATTCCACCATCTAGCTGATATGAGTCTAATACATCTTTTTTCAATGTGTCTTTTCTGATCACAAAAATAAATACATGCTCTTTATGTGGAATTCAAACATTCCACAAACAAAAATCCCCTATAATCCCCAAGATAACTACCACAAATGGTTCCCTATTAAAGAACAACTTTTTTACCAGAATGAAATATTTTTTAGAATTTTTTTTTTTTTTTGCTTAAGAATATCTCTTAAGGGGCCTGTGGCTGGCTCAGTCGGTGAAACCTTCAACTCTTGATCTCAGAGTTGTGGGTTCCAGCCCCACACTGAGTGTGGAGATTACTTAAAATTTTTCTTAAAACTTTTTTTTTTAAGATTTTATTTATTTTAGAGAGAGAGTGTGTGTGTGAGCAGGGGAAGAGCAGAGGGAGAGGAGAGGGAGACAATTTCCAGCAGACTCCCTGCTGAGCACAGAGCCTGACACAAGGCTCAATTCCTAGACTCCGAGAGATCATGACTTGAGTCAGTCACTTAACCGACTGAGCCACCCAGGCACCGCAAAATTTTAAAAAATCTTTTAAAAAAGAATATATCTTAAGCAACTCTCCAGTGTTAGAACATATAGTTGTGCTACATTTTTTTTTGCTTTTGATTAATTTTTATCAGTTTTATCTACAAATAGTTCAAAGTCAAATAGTGCTTTAAAATGCATATAACAAGGGAGCTCCTGGGTGACTCAGTCAGTTAAGCGTCTACCTTCAGCTTGGGTCATGATCCCAGAGTCCTGGGATGAGCCCTGCATGGGGCTCCCTGCTCAGTGGGGAGTCTGCTTCTCTCTCCCCCTCTGCCCCTCCTCCTTTGCCCCCCTGCTCGTGCACGCTCTCTCTCTCAAATAAATAAATAAAATCTTTTAAAAAAGATAAAATGTATATAACAGCTAACTAGTTCTTGTTTTATATTCGCCTCTCACATACTCCCCCTTCTACACACACACACACACACACACACACACCCGTTATCTATTGACTTCTTACCTGTTTAGATTCATTCTTTCCCTATTCCATCCTCCTAATATGGAGACATCTCAGTTTTGGCTGAATACATATTCAAATGCTTTCATCATTACGCCCCTGTAAAATGCTGTTGGTTACTGAGTCAAGAAGTGACTATGATTACATTTCCCCTCTTGTACAATTTTTAGTTTTTCTTGGAGTTAATTGCCTTATTTTCCTCTTTGCTTTATTTTCATTAAACATCTATATTCCCATGTCCTCCATTAGCTCTGTAAAAGCGATTTTCAATATAATTTTCCACCTAGTTAAATCTGTTAAATAATTTATCAGCTTTATGTTCTTCTAGAGGCAGCCCTACTGGAGCATCTGACCTCCTACTCCATCCTGAGCTGGTTATTTTCTATGCCTGATGCACAGCCATTGTCTTGGGAGCCCCTTTGCTATCACCTTTGACAAACTTTTTTACCTGTCTCCTCCGTGAGATACTCCAACTTTTGTATCCCACTATTTCCTTTATATATTTCCAAATTATTTAAATAGCTACAGTAATAGCATATTGTTTTGTGATTTTAAACCAATAAAATTCTTCTTAAATCTTAAATCTATTTTTAAAGTTAAATGCAAAATTTTAAACAGGCCAGGACTGTTGGGGGGAGCTCATGTGCTAGAAACTATGTGATAGAGACCAGCTCTTAAAACCTCAAGATTCAGTGTGAAGGGGTGGACGAGCTTGAATAGGGAATAGATGAAATAGTGCCTGCAAACAATAGATGAGCTACACAAAATTCATCAAAGCTAAATTAATCTCACATACTGGCTATCAATTATATTATCAGTCAGTGGAATAGGACAGGACTGAGAAAATTTGATCAGGAAGAAGGAAGGACTTCTAGGAACAGAGTCGTGGAGGCATCAAGGAAAGACAAGAAGGTTACTGCCATCCCATGCAAGATGGCGTCAAGCTCAGAGGAAATCTCTTTGGGTAGGTAAAAGAATGCTTTCCAAACCAAGGGGATCAATTAACAAAAAGAAGACTTCCTTCAAAAAGGGAGAAGGAAAAATCTGTGAGAAGGAAAAATCTGTGAAATCAGGGCATGTAGAGAAATGTTTTCAACATCTAGGATGCCAAAAAACAGCCAGAAAATTAAAGATCATGTCATGGAAGGGATGATAATCTATCTAGAGCAGTACGTCTACAAGAATCCACCCTGAGACTGGACAGCACTGGAGAGGATCACTACTAAAATGGGAACTAGACATGTGTCTATGAATATCTAAGAAGTGAGTGAGAAAAAAAGCTTATAAGAAAAACTAAGCTGACACTTCACTATAGGTCAGGTAATAAAATATAGAGTTCTTGATTTTTATATTTCCTTAAACCTTTTAAACAACCTCCATATTTATTCTCAGTGTCACACTCTCTTCTGTTGGCTTCTGTGATGCCACATCCTCCCACATTTTCCTCCTTCTTTACCAGCTGCTTCTCAGTTTCCTTCTGAACCTCTTTCTCCTCTGCAGGACCCATAAAGACTGGAGCTAAGCTTCAAACCTGGGCCCCTTTCACTTCTCCATCTACATGTTCTTACATGATGTCAACCATTTCCATTGTCTTAATATGATTTATATGCTAATGGTTCCCAAATTTATATCTTTAGCTCTGGCCTGCTGGCTTACATCACTAACTGCCTACTTGGCATCTCCACTTAGATGTCTAACACACATATCAAATTTAGGATGTCAAAAAAGAAAAAAAAAAACTAAACCTTTGGATTTCTTTCTCCAAGGCTCTTCTTCTACTACTCTTTCCCATATCAGTAAATGGCACCATTGTTAATGGGAAACCTCCTTTACAGGCCTGAAGACCACCCAACGCTCACTATATAATTAATCTTTTTTTTTTCCTTTCTGGTGGGAAACAAAAGGAATTAGCCAACTGTAAGTAATCTATTGTTATGAAGGTAAACACATTAAGACCTGGATGCCCCATTCCCAAGAGAGAAAATGCATTTTGCAACCAGGGAAGAAAACATTCAATGCCTACAAAATTCCTACAAAGCAAAAACAAGAACCTTTCTTTGTCCAGAAAGTAAGCTTGTTCTTCAATGTTTTCATTGTAGAATGGAGGAAACTGCATCACTGTTAAACTACTTTGATTGAGGGTAGAAGACTGTGATTGGCTGTCCTGGGAATATGAAGAGAAGTCCTCTCCCCTTTTAAGCAGCCCCTAGTCACACCCACTGGCAGTCCCAAACCTTTGGCATGACCTGCTAGACACCTACTTACATCTCCACTCCTTCCACAGCATCCCAGCCTCGTTTTCATTTCCCTCCTAGAAGAATGCAAACTCTGCCTCTGTGCCTTTGCATATTCAATTCCCTCTGTGATACGTTCTACACACACATGCACATGCACAAACATACCCACACAAGCTAGCCAGTTCCTAGTCATCCTTCGGGACTCTGTATCATTTCTCCAGAGAAGCCTTCTCTGCCATATTCACCCTCACTATTCCCTCTAGTTCTCCAACCACTTATACAAATTGTAATTTAATAAGCATTTATGTAATTTTATGTTTGATATATCTAATATATCTCATTGCATTCTGAGTTCCCAGAGGATAGTGTCTGTTCCCCAGGACCTCACATGGTACCTAGTCTATCGAAGTAGATATTCAATAAATACTTGTCGAATAAATGAGCAAACAATAGGTCAGAAGTAATTTGGTAGATGGGGGTGGAGGAGGGAATTTAAAAACTAGAGGAAGGACCGGGGTACAGAATGAATGACATTAAGATTGTTAGAATACAACCAGTGTAGGTGAATGCTGGGAACACCAGAGGGGGTTCCTTGTATAAGGAGGGACAGCTCTACAGTGGAATCTAGGACCTCACGGCCTTTATACTTGCTATTGTCTGTGCACACCTCTATCCCCAGGTCCTTGTGTGGCCAGCTTCTTCTCACCATTCATATCAAAGAGGCTTTCTCTGATTTTCCTGCCTAAAATTGCTCTCAGCCTCCCCACCCCCACTCATTCTGTCCTGTTACCCTTTGTTTTCACATAGCACAGATCACTATTAGAAAATACATTATTTATTTCTATACAGGATTCTTGCCTGGCTCCCCCACTAGAGTCTAAGTTCAGTGATGGTATGGATTTTGTCCTTTTTCTTCACTGTATTCTTAGCACTCAGAATAGTGTGTGAGACGAGATAGATACTCTAAATTTTTGGTAAACTGATGAAGGAAAAATTATAGAATAACAAGGAGAAGCCTACCCAGATAGGGTGATCAAGGAAGGCTTCTCTGAGGTAGTGACTTTTTTGTTTTAATTTACAAATAATAACCTGCAACCAAAACTTCTTATCTGGTGTGGACACACACACACACACACACACACACAGATCAGTTCTCAACCTAGAACATGTCCTGTCCTGAATCTCAGGATGACTTGTCAGGGTAGTGGGTTGGCATTCAACATCCATCCCATCTTCCTTCTATGTGCCTTTCTGTGCTATAGAAACAGAGCATCTAATAAACTATATGTCCTAGACTTCTATGAAGTTGGGCAGTGCCTTTCTGTTTTTCTTCACCAACTTTTTGTTGCACAGATATAGGTTTGAAGGAAGCAAATTGTCAGACTTAATCAGTGTTGACAATTCAGATATAGAACTCAGAGCTCAGAAATAGAATTCACAGGAATCAGTGACTTGACTATATATGGGAGATGAGGAAGAGACATATGACTATGATGAGTCAAATATATCAGTGATTGACTGAAATTCAAAAATGAAGAGAAGGAAGTTTGGAGAATAATAATAATATAATATAATAATAATAATAATTAATGCAGCCTTGAATGAATTTAAGCTGCCTGAAGGACATCCAAATTCTATTCATTGAACAGTCAGAAATAGAAGACTAGAGCAGGAGAGCCCATTTGGGGCTGGAGCTACAGATCTGGAAACCACAAGCATTTGGGCGGCAGCTGAAGCCATGAGATTGGTGGGATCATCCAGGGAGTAACTGCACAGTGAGAAGAGAAAAGGACATGTAGGGAGCCCTGAGTAACTGAGAAGTCATCCCTGAGAAGGAAAAATCCAAGAGATAACAACAAAAGGAATTGACAGAGAGGTAAGAGAACCAGCAGATCTCAGAATCACAACAGTTCAAGATTAAAAAGGTTCACACAAAAGAGGTTCAAGAAAGTGGAAGTGATGACAAATTCTGCAGAAAACTTAAGTAAAAAGTTTGCTAAGCAGGAGATCATGCATGACCACACACTGAGAAATTTTAGCTTTGAATCTCATGTTATAAGACTGTAACACCACCACACTTCCTATTAGAGTCACATGCTATCCTCGGGTCACTGTCCCCCAACTCCTTGAGTTAGCTCCTGGCTGACTTGTACACTCTTCAACACTACTCCTTTTGAACTTCTATCCATGCACATGGTCTTTCCATTAGCCTTGCTTTTCAGATCCCTGACCTCCTCTCCTCCAATGACCTTGTCTTCCACTCCTTTCACTCGATTAGCCTTTCACTTGCTCCATCCTGGTTTTCTCCTCTATCTTTCTAGCTCCTCATTACTGCTCCTTGGCTTGGCTCCTCTTGTGATTCCTGTCCCATAACTTAATTTGTTTCTCTCGGTTCTGCTGATTAGACATCTCCTGTAGTCATACCCTAGTACCAAAACCTACAATCTTTCTGTAATCTTAGTTTCAAGCATCCTACTCTCTTTAATCCCACCTTCCATCTTTCCATTTCACTCCTTCTTTTGCCCTAACTCCAACAATCCCTTCACCTCCATGCCCCAACCAATAGTCCATTGATCCAACTACCTTTCACTGTCCCTCCTGACCCTCATGGCATCACTTTCCTCCTTACTCAATTTAATGTCCATAGTAAGTCATTTTCACCACTCCCTCCCACATACCCTCAACTCCATTGTTCCATTTTGAGTCATATTACCCGGCCAAAAACAACAATAACAAAAAAGTCAATATTGCTAATTCCAACTTGGGCTCGTTCATGCCTGAATTTGTACAACTAGCTGGAAAAAAAGGATACAACTATGCTATGATTAGTCTCACTTAAATTTATGATCCCTAACTTCAGTGCTACCAAGCAATTATACTTTATTTCCCTTGTTCATTCTCTTACTCTCCTAAACAACTAGGAGGTGAGGGCAGAGAAATCATAGGGGGCACCACCTTCCAATACTTCTTCAACTGTCTTCACTCTCATCTTCCTTACTGAAAAAACAGAAGCTATCTGAAGAGTATTTCCACATGCTTCCATTATAACATCTAGCCACCCACCTTCGTTTGTATCCTACTCTGTCTTCTCTTCCTCTCTGTATCTTTCTTCATCTTCCTGTTACTATGGATGAATTTATTTAACTGTGTCAAGCGAGGGACAGTTCCTCTACTTAGGCACTAGAACCTATCTCCTCTCGCCTGCTCAAGGACATTGCTCCAGCACTTCTCCCCTTTTAAATCTGCTTTAACAAATTCCCTCTCTACTAGATCTTTCCCATCAGATTACAATCAGATTGCAGACATAATATTTCTCCCATCTAATAAACAAAACAAAACTCTCTTGATCCTACTTCTTTCCCTGGCTACTGCTCTATTTCTCCTTGTGTTTACAGAAAAATTCCTACTTTTCTCTTCCCACCCTCTTGACCCATTGAAATACTCAGTCCTCAAATTACATGAGCTATCAATATTATTTGATTTGGTCAATCCTTTCTTCCTTCTTGAAACATTTCTTCAGTCATCTACCAGGACGCCACACTCTCCTGATTTTCTTCCCATCTCCTGGCCACTCCTCTGTCTCCCTCACTGGTTCATGCTCATCTTCTCTGCCTATTAACATTAGATTACTCCAAGGCTCAGCTCTTAGAACTCTTCTCTTTTCTGTGTACTCTCATTCTGTTGATGATCTCATCTATCCTCATAAGTTTAAATTCTACCCACAGGATAATGACTGCCAAAGGCATATCTCCAGTCCCTTTGACAACTAAACTCCATCTTTTATCCAGATGCTTCAAGACTTCTACATTTGAATGTCTTTTAATCACTATCTCATGTTTAATTGGTACAAACCTGATCTCCTAATCTTTCCCCCAGCCTGCTTTTCCCACAGTCCTCCCCAGCTCAGTAAACTGCAACTCCATCCTTCCGGTTTCTCAGGACAAAAATCTCTTGAGTCCTTATTTCTCAGACCCCACATGCCATCTGTCATCATATGTTATTGGTTCTCTCTTTAAAATAGATCCATAACAGCTACTTCACTGCAACTTCCCTGATCCAGATCACCATCATCTATCATCTAAATTACTGCAACAGCCTCCCCAACCAGACAGGCCTGCTTCCTGTCTTGCTCTTTTCAATCTACTCTCAACACAGAGTTACCCTTTTAAAACTTCAGTCAGAATGTATCACTCCTCTGCTCAAACCTCTCCAACAGCTTTTCAGTTCACTCACAGTACAAGTTAGGGTCATTAAGATGGCCCAAAAGGCCTGACATGACTTGATCCTCCTCTCCTCCATTACTTCTCTGACCTCAATTCCTACTAAATTTTCCCCTCACTCTCAGTTCCAGCCACATTGGCTTTCTGACTGTTCTTGAAACATGCCAAACATTCCTACCCCAGGCCTTGACACTTGGCTATTTTCACTCTCTGGAATTATTTTCTTCCAGATATTTACATGGCTCACTTTCTCACCTCCTTCTGGTTTTGCTCAGATGTCATTTTCTGGAGAAAAAGATTTGGGAATCATTTGCATCTGGGTGACAGCTGAAGCCATGGTATTGATAAGGGCACCCAAGGAGTGTGTCTATAGTAAAAAGAGAAGAGGGTCACCTACAGAGTCCTGAATAATACCATGGTGGAAGAGAATCCCAACAGAAGAACAAAAAAAAAATCAACAGAGAGTTAGAAAAAACAGAAAATCCTAGTGTCACAAAATTCAAGGAAAGGGAGTGACACAGGAAATAGGAAGCACATAAAAAAATTCTGCAGAAAACTTAAGTAATATGTAAGTGTGGTGAGTAGGAAGTCAGAAACCTCAGAAAGGACATTTTCCTTGACATGATGGGTTGAAGCTACTGAGCAAGGGGTTGAGAAATATCTGGAAAATATTTCAGAGACTGAAATTGGAGAGATTATTATTTTGAGAAGCTTGGTTCAGTAGAGAAAGCAATTAGATGTTAGCTAGGGGGTAAATGGAAGTACATGAGAAGGAAGGTTTTGTTCCTTTGGGGGAAAAAAGCTTGAGTTTGTTTATAGACTAAAAGGAGGTAAAAGGGAGAAGTGAAAGATCCAGTAGAGGATCACTGATACAGCAAAGTCCTGCAAAGAGGATTCAATAGCAACCAACAAATATTTATGGTGGACCCACTACCAAATGATGCCAAGTGTTGAGATACAATGAATGAAATAAACATATTGTAGCATAATGGATGTGGGCAAGGTTAAAATCACAATCACAGATTCTGATTTTAAAGCCAAAAGGAATAAAAGAAGGAGGAAAGGATTGGTTACAGGAAATTGAGGGACTTCATATTTTTATGGCCTCTATTTTCTCAGCAAGCAAGGGACTGCAATTTGTTGACAGTGAAGGGAATATGAGAATGGGGCATAAAGAAGGTATTCCAGGTTAAAGATTTGCAATAATAATTAAAGGGAATAGGAGAGAAAGCTAATAAAACTAAAATGAAAAATAACTATCAAATGGCTCTGGGATACCTGGGTGGCTCAGTCGGTTGGGCGTCTGCCTTCGGCTCAGGTCATGATCCCAGGATTGAGCCCCGCATTGGTCTCCCTGCTCAAAGGGGAACCTGCTTCTCCCTCTGCCTCTGCCCCTCCCCCTTCTTTTGTGCTCTCTCTCTCAAAATAAATAAATAAAATCTTTAAAAAACAAAACAGCTCTGAATGCCTACAGGATATTAAATGCCATTAATTTGTAGAGGCTCCATTCTCTGCAATTATGTGATTTTTATCCACTAACCTTCAACACTCAGGTACAGAATGGTTTGTAGAACTCGCAGATGGTTGGTGGCTTACAGAGCAGGGAAAGAGGTCACGTGTAGTGGTAGGATCCTGAAAACAATTAGCTTGGGTTTGTCTACTTCCAACCTGTCTTTCCTTTACTTACCTCTAATAGAGAGACAGTAAAAGCTAAACACTTAATTCCCCAGCTCCCCTGTAGCTAGGGGAAGCCACGCATCCATGAGACATAAACATAAGTCTACAAATGATGCCCTTCTGTTTCTCCTTTCTAGTGTCTACAGCACAGGAGTGAGGTCTGGCGAAGCAGCAGCCACTTGGTGACCTTGAGGCCACAAGTAGGTGGATAAAGTCAGCACAGTAAGGACCTCAGAGCAGAAAGGGAGAAAGAAAGGGAGAAAGTCATGAATGTGTTCATGCATTCCTGACTGTGCTCAGTGCTGTTGTTATCAGCTCTGGACTGCCTTGCCTCAGGCTTCTTATTATGTGGAATAAATAAACCCTTACTTATGCAGGACATGGTTTTTGTGTTTTCTGGTGGTTTGCAACCAAATGTGTTCATATCTGAAACAGAGGTCCAGGTTATGTAAATACGTTAGTCAAGATGCTTTTGGTTGTAAAAAACAAAAATATTAGGTAAATGTAGAAGCTTCTTTTGTATCCCAGGGGTGGGATACAAAACAGACCCAGCTACATTGCAGTTTTGATTTGACAGAGCCTCTGCTTCAATGATATCTGTCTCAGAATGTCTCCAAATCATTTCTGTACTGCAAAATAAAGCCAAACTTGGGGCGGCGGGGGGGTATTATAAAGTAATTTAAAGGAAAATAAGTGGGAGAGGATTTATTGACTCATATGGCATGAACAGCCAAGAGATAAAATTGGCTTCAGGTCCAGCAGGATCCATAGTTCAAATAATATCATAAGAAAAATTATCTCTCTTTATCTCTCAGCTCTGCTTGCCTTTGCTTGGCTTTATTCATTCCCAAATCTCTCCAAGTATCCAGCAGCTCCGTTTTTACATATTCTTTAGAGCTCATGACCCCATAGGCTGACCCTGGCCCTTTCTCTTACAGTGTACATATCAACCCCCAACAAGGATTGCTTGGATGGCCTGGGTCAGGGGCCCACATCTATGGTGGAGATGGTTAGACCACGAGAACAACAGCCCCACCAATACCACGTGGAATGCAAGAAGAGTTCCCAAACAAAACTGATGTTCAGCATACAGAGAAGCGATAGTCCAATGATGGTGGGAAAACAAAGTGAGGCTAGGAAGGAGACAAATAAACTGGGGGGAAATGAGTGGGTTATTGGACTGGAGATACTGATGAGGCTTATGATTTGTATTGAGAAATGATGCAAGATATGGAAGGATAAAAATTTGTGGTCAAACAGTAGGTTAAAAAAGTTCAATACTTCGGACAGGTGGAACAGTTCCAGATAATTGGCAAGGTCTAGTTTGTGCATATAGAAGATGGTAAAAATAAAGATCTGAGTCGAGAAGATTAAGGTACTAGATCAAGATTATCAAGGATAGATTTATATCTTAAAGGCCTTAAACTAGTAAGATATTTATGATACCTGTGTAATTATTTATGGCTATGTAACAAGTTACCCCTGGAAACCACCATTCTACTTTCTTTTTCCTTGATTTCAATGATTTCAGATACTTCTTGTAAGTGGAATCACACAATATTTATTCTTTTGTGACTGGCTTACTTTACTCAGCAAAATATCCTCAAAGCTCATCCATGTTGTAGCATGTGACAGAATTTCCTTCCTTTTTAAGGCTGAATATCTATTGAGTTTTTAATTTCAGCAATTATATGCCTCATTTCTGGAAATTAAATTTTATAAAATCTTGTTTTTTGTTTTACTTTATGTTTTCAATCATTTTAAGCATAAATATTTTACTTTCTAGAATATGATGCCAACTTATTATTTTAAGTGCTTGAGGCTCAAATTTTCCTTTTTTAAATATGCTGACTTTTAAATTAACAAGTCAGGAAACGACAGATGTTGGCGGGGATGCGGAGAAAGGGGAACCCTCCTACACTGTTGGTGGGAATGCAAGCTGGTGCAGCCACTCTGGAAAACTGTATGGAGGTTCCTCAAAAAGTTGAAAATAGAGCTACCATATGATCCAGCAATTGCACTACTGGGTATTTACCCCAAAGATACAAAAGTAGG
>NC_138374.1:134277620-134303399 GCF_054177405.1 Leptonychotes weddellii
AAAAAAAAAGAAAAATAGAATTACCATACAAAAAATAAAAATAAAAAATAAATAAATATGCTGACTTTTTAAATCCTAACGAGTTGTTCCCTTGTGTGCTTTGAATTTCCCATCAAGGGAAAAATGGGAAGTTGTTCCAATTTTGCAAGATGAAAAAGTTCTCGAGATCTGTATACAGCAATGTGGATACAGTTAACGCCACTGAACTGTATACTTAAAAATGGTGAAGGGGGTACATTTTATATTGTGTTTTTACCACAATTAAAAATTTTTAAATTTAAAAAAACTCAATAAACACATCCACCAAGATAATTTTGGTATATTTTTCTATTCTTCCCACTGAGGACAATGTAAAACCCTAGACATTATATATAAAACAAACATAAGAAGATGCTGAAGGTGGACAGAAGAAGGCAGAGAGGCTAGGGAAGTCAAGACCCAAGGAAATACTCAGTGCTGAGTTTTTTGGGTTCTGTTTTTGCTTCATATATCCCAAACTTGGAGCTGAAGAAGTCAGCAGTCTAAAAATGCCAATGGGTGTAGACAACTTATACCTGGAGATCACCAACATGTGGGTAATATTTAAAGGCATGAGACCAAATGTGGTCCCATGGAGAGTTAATAGAGATTGAACAGAGGAAAGGTAAAGCAGACTGTTGCCTCTGGAAGAGGAAGTCATAATAAAGGAGTCTGACAAGGAGTGGTCAGAGAGGGGGAGGGGGAAGCCACTTATGCAGCAGGCATCAGGCTCATATTGTATACAAATTATCTCATTTAATCCTCACAACTGCTCTATGGTTTAGGCACTATTATTATTTCCACTTTACAGATGAAGAAAGTGAGGCTCCTGGCTACTTTGTCACCAGTGTGACCCCTGACCCTCAAAGTACCACCGAACAAGTCTGTGTGTCTATCACTCCTTCACTTGTTGAAATAACTTTCTAGGCCCAAGATGGGCCACCCTGCCCACAGTGCCCCTGCAGCAAGCTGAAACAGCAACACTCATATCCCCGTAAATGCTCTGCTTGACCAGAAACACAGTATGTCCAGTCAGCCAAGCCCCATCACCCAAGCCAGCCCTGGGCTCTGTGTCTGCTTTCTTGTTCTTCATTCTTCATCCTATAAAAGTGTCCTACCTCCCGCCCCATTTTGCAGTGCTCCGAGTGGAGACGGTCTGCTTCATGAAGTGTTAGATAAAGTTTGTATTACCTACAGGGTCTTCTTTAATCATTTTTAAAAACACTTAAGGGACACCTCGGTGGCTCAGTCGGTTAAGCATCTGCCTTCAGCTCAGGTCACAATCTCAGGGTCCTGGGATTGAGTCCAGCATGGGGATCCCTGCTCAGTGGGGAGCCTGCTTCTCCCTCTGCCTCTCCCCCTGTTTGTGTGCTCGTGCTCTCCCTCTCCCTCCCTCTCTCGCTCTCTCCCTGTTAAATAAATAAATAAATAAATAAATAAAACCTTAAAAAAAAAAAAAGATTTGAGGGAAAGGGCCAGAGTGCATGGCACAGAATAAGAAACAAATTAAAATGGAGTCCTTCAAATCACTGTCTTCGGAGTCCCTGGGCCAACCACGTACAGAGACATTCTCACTGGTGACATCCTCCTTAGGTTCCAGCGTGTGCCTCTCCTGGGAGCTCGCTCATCCTCTCTCTTCTCCTCTCAAAATCCCAGGGCCCACAAGTCAGAAGCTGCTCATACAGGTTCACATAAGTCAACTGTTAAAATTTCAAAAATTTTGCAAACCTGTTGTTAAGCACAGCCATTATTAAAAACTGATTTATGTAAGTTTACATTTAAATACATTAATATTTAAAAAGGTAATAAGTACTCAAAACACATCACTTCCTAATTATTTTACTACATGTTACATTCTATGCCCCTGAGATGATTTACATCTATTGCTCTCATATGGTGGAAATACTTTATAATAGTGCACATCTCTATGCAAACGCCACCACAGATGCGGGCAAGTGCTGCAAATCAGGGTTTTGGGGGCGTGTTTGTTTGTTGTTGTTGTTATTGGAGAGGTAGTTGTTAAACCTACTGGCACTCCCCTCCCCTCCCCCCACAAGAAAACTGAAACCCACCTGTTATTCTACCTGCGGACCAATTTAAACTCCGTGTCTCCCAAGTTCCCTTTTCTGAGCATGCTCTGGGGCCAAGAGCTGAACAAAAGAGACCTACTGAGGAGCTCTTTGAAGCCGGAGAGCTGGAGAGCCTTCCATTTCCTCAGATGAGTTTTACCATCCATAAAATTTGCACCTGCTGCTGGGTTTTTCTAAACAGTGCATTTACAAATCTTTGACTAATCCTGTTTCTTCAGTAGCAGGTACAGAACACAAGTATTCAGTATTAAGATGGCTTATGAGAAATTAGTGAGAGAATACAGCAGGGAAGTGGCTTTGGAAAAGCTGAATCTCCCTCCCAGGAAGGGGTCAGGAGAGACTGCGTTGTTGTTGAGAGAAAAATCCTAAAAACAAAGCAAATGGAAACACGTCTTTCTGTGAGGGGGATAATAAAAGGGAGGGGAGCGCCCCTTCTATGGTTTATGAGTCATTTCCTGTTTTAATTCTTCCTGTTTGTCCTTGGTTTTTCCACAAGTAACCGGTGGAAAGGCTCGACCTTCCACTCTCACCACCTTTCCGGGGTCATGATTACCGCAGTCCTGGTGTTGGGTGAATGGCGGGGATTCTGGGGCCCTTTGGTGTTCAAAGCTGTTAGGGTCCAGAAATGACATCTAAATTTGCAAACTTTCCGGTGGCTGTGAGCCTTTCTGATTGAATATGTACATAAGAGCTCTGAGGGAGCCTCTGCCTTCTGTCTATCTCTCCCTGTCTCCTCTCCTCTTCCTTTCTTTCTTTCTTTTTCTTTCTTCTTTCTTTCTTTCTTTTTCTTTCTTTCTTTCTTTTTCTTTCTTTCTTTCTTTCTTTCTTTCTTTTTCTTTCTTTCTTCTTTCTTTCTTTCTTTCTTTTTTTCTTCCTTTCTTTCTTCCTTCCTTCCTTCTTTTCTTTTCTTTCTTTTTCTTTCTTTCTTTCTTTTTCTTTCTTTCTTTTTCTTTCTTTCTTTCTCTTTCTTTCTTTCTTCTTTCTTTCTTTTTTTTCTTCCTTTCTTCCTTCCTTCCTTCCTTTTCTTTTCTTTCTTTCTTTCTTTCTCTTTCTTTCTTCTTTCTTTCTTTCTTTCTTTCTTGTTTCTTTCTTTTTTTTCTTCCTTTCTTTCTTCCTTCCTTCCTTCTTTTCTTTTCTTTCTTTCTTTCATCCTGCCTTTTCTCTGTCTTCCTCTCTCTTTCTGATCTATCCCCTCCCCCATCCCCGCTCCCCCCCCCCACCTCCTTTCTTTTTTCTTGGGTGTTACTCTCAGTACTTCAAATGCATCTTGATTGGGGGGGTGCTATCATGAGGAGAGGAAATAGGAGGCTGAGCATATGATTTTGAGGCTCATAACTGAACTACTTTTGGTCCACAAGAGGCATGAGAAAGAGACAGATAGATAAGGCAAAGGAGACAAACAGTGTTCGTTTGAAAGAGGAACTGTAAAAACGAAACTTATGGGCCTTGTTTACCTTTTTCTAAATAACATCAGAGTACTTACATCTGAGAATAATAATAGTTCTACCCTGTGTAGCTACTTTCTTGTGAAGTATTCACTGCAGTAGCTGGAAAGAGCATGAACTTTGTTGTGGGGCTGCTCTGGGAGCAGGCCCGGCCCCCTCGCTGGCTGTGTGACCTGTGTGGGCTGCTAAGCCCGTGTCCTCAAGGCCCACACTTGGGCCGGCCTCATGGGCACAGCCTACTGACTGTTAACCACCAGCGTCCTGGTTGGTGGCTGACTGTGCTTACCCTTTGCTGAATGTTTTTAGTCAATCCTAATTGAACAGTATGCATGAAGAACCTATCACAGAGTGACTGGAACATAGTAGTGGATGTTCAATAAATTTTAGTTCTGTCAGTTCTTTTCCTACCCACCTACCCCCAAATATTTTCACCAACACAGTTCTATAAGGAAGCAGTAAAAAAATATATATATTTATATATTACTATTATGTTCCACAGCTTCTGTAACAGAAAGCATAGACACAGAGGTGAGTGGGTTAAGAGCACGATGATCAGAGGCACCAACCCTTGATCAAGGCTCCTCACGCCCCATTCAGAGCACTAATGTCAAGACTCAAGGTCTCTCTGGTAATCAGTTAACAGTTTTAAAGTGGAAAAAGCGTAAAGTTTGGAGTCAGAAAAATCTGGGTTCAGACTTTATCCTTGTCACTTACTATCTGTATGATCTTGAAAAAGTCACATAACCTCACTAAACCTGTCTCCTCATCTGTAAAATGGGACCAGTATACCTAAATGTTTCAGTGGGATAATGTATGTGTAAAAGGAACTTAAAATGAGATTCTCTCTTTTTTAATTTTGGCTAAGCCCCCAGAAACCATAAATAAAACAATAGATGCTAAGTTCTCCCCACATTACAGAGCTGGCCCACTTTTTCAGGAATCTACAAAGATGATGAGAAAAAGCTTTGTGGCCCTTAACACTTCACTTCTAACAGAAGTTGAGGTTGAAGAGAAAGGAAGGACAGAATTTCTCTGCAAAGAGTTGTGGGAATGTTGTGTTCTACACAGCACAGGGCAGGGGATGTCCCCTCCCCTCAAGCCAGTTGGACGGACTCCAATAGAATCATAAGTGGCAGATCATTCAGAGTGACATGTGTCCTCTGGAGTAAGGGCTATGAAGAGAGGTTGTGGATAGATGGGCCTAAGGCCACAGAGCAGAGGACTGGTGACCATCTGCAGATGACGGGACAGATGCAGGAGTGTTTCCCCAGACCAAACATAGGCTGTTGGAGGTGGAGTTGATCTGGAGCCAGTTTGAAAGCTCATCACTCCATAGATGTCCCCCATGACCAACTTTGGGAAGCTCAGTACTGAAAATTGAAGTTAAAACCAGCCAATCAGATAAGAAGCATCACCTACATCGCGGGAATTACAGTTAAAGATTCCCAGTAGAGGAATCTTTGAAGAACTTACAAAACAGCCAGTAATGTCAATCTGCCCCAATCCAGATCACACGGATAAAAATGAGCTCAAACCTCCATCCTGCATCCTTTGTCAATTCAATCCCCTCTTTTACTGCATTGTTCTCGTAGTCACCTTTGGCTCCAAATTCCTGCTTCTGCTAAATTAGTTCAGTTTATGGATCATTTGACCACCCATGTGCATTTCCCTATTCTTTACTACCTTAAACCCAGAGAAGAGTCAGATCATTCCCCAAATTTCTGCCTAAGTAGCCCCATTTACACAAAGCTGTTGCATGGATACAACATTACGATTGTAAGAAAGGTTTTGGGGGCACCTGGCTGGCTCAGTCATCAAGCGTGTGATTCTTGATCTTGGAGTTGTGAGTTTGAGCCCCACATTGGGTATAGACATTACTTAAAAAATGAAATCTTTTTTTTTTTTTAAAGATTTTATTTATTTATTTGACAGAGAGAGACATAGTGAGAGCAGGAACACAAGCAGGGGGAGTGGGAGAGGGAGAAGCAGACTCCCCGCTGAGCAGGGAGCCTGATGCGGGGCTCGATCCCAGGACCCTGGGATCATGACCTGAGCCGAAGGCAGACGCTTAACGACTGAGCCACCCAGGCGCCCCTAAAAAATGAAATCTTTAAAAAAGAAAGGTTCTTGGAAGAAAGGCTGGTTTACACCAGAACAACACAGAGTCAGCTATTATTTTTATCTTCTCAGAAAGCATTTCTATCCCCATTCTTCTGGTAATAGACCCTTCCCCTACCCCAGGCAAAAATGTAGTCACATGACCTGTGTTGGTTGATTGTAGTGCCCTATTTCACTGACGCTGATGATTGGTGCAAGGGATGGACATGGAATCCAAGCAAGGCTAATTAGAACCTGTCTCTGGAATTGTTGCACCACACTGGTACCCCTTTCCCCCATCCCCCAACAAGCTCTCTCTTTATGGTTGCTGAGCTGGGTCTGATAGCAACCATGTTTCTTACCACATGGCCAAGTCCTGTCTGCTGCAGGAAAGAATGAAGTCAAAGAGAAACAGAGTCAAACAGAGATGAGCAAGGCCGGAAAAGGAGGGAAGGAGAGAGAGAGAAATCTAGCACCATTATCCAAGTTTCCACTTTTCGTCCCTGCAGCATTGGTTTCTGCAATTCTTCCTTAGTTGTTACAAATTCACCTAACATCTTTCCAAACTTTGTGACCCACTAAGATCCCTGTTTTATTTAAGGTTCTTTGAATTAAATTTGTGTCACTTTCAAACATAAGAAGCCTGATTAATACAGCAAAAACCTCCCAATTAAATGTTGGGTATCTCTGGCCTTAAAAGCCCTTTCCCTACTCTGCCCCTAGAAATGTTCACCCACCCATTCCTGTCTCTAGTTTTATACTCTTTTGATGGCTCCACTCTCTTTCCTTGCTCTTCCCCTTCTGCCTTCTCTTTTCTGTTGCTTCCTAGAATCAAAAGTAAATTCCTTCCCTTCTGTATGTCAAACAGTTCAGCCACTTTTTTCACTATATCGGTCCTGAAATCCATGTCCTCAGATCACATCCTTTACCATAAGTGACTTATCAAGGTATTTTCCTAAATACAGGTCAATACACACACACACACACACACACGCACACACACACACACAAAGTTTTGGGCCATTTGTTGTCTATTAGGGAAAAAATCCAATCTAGATATTCCCTAACAACTTTTTGGATAATTGGTCAGGTAAATTATGTCAGTTTTCTCATCTACAAAATTAGATTTTAGAGTTAAAGAGGTTATATAGGTAAACTATCCTAACGCCTTTAATAAGCTTAGAGAGTTAAGTAGCTTGTCCAAGACCAAAAAGGAGTTAGCAGTATTATCGGGGCTCCTGATTCTTTGTCCAGAGCAAAAGAACAAGCCTTTATTAATGCTAAAAAGAACAAGCATTGATTAATGCTATAATATAGGTTGGTTTAGGTTTGCAAACTCAATGTTCAGAAGAACCTCTGAGCTTCAGTCCCTCAATTATAAATGACGTAAAACAGACCATAGTTCTCAAACACTTTTAAAACCAGAACCTTTTATTTAAATGAAATCTTATACTGACTGCAAATAAGAACAAAATATATAGTGATAATAATAAATATATTCATTCAGATGCTTCAAGAAACAAGATGACAAAGATTTACTGGAGGAAATGCCTATGAAAGAAAAAAGAGAGGAAAGGAAGAAGGACTGGATGAGTAGGGTCTCAGACTGCTGTGCAGTTCTAAGAAAGTTCCATCTGGGTTGATGAGTCCTCAAGCCAAAGTCACTCAACAGAGGAATCTGTACCTTGCAGGAAAAGACCTACATTAGTATTCATACCACATCCAATCAATGACTAGGGGCAGCCCATGAAAGGGGGGTTTTTGTGCAGATACAATGGTGGATTCAGAGCATGCTGCCATCAATCAATTAGGCTTCCTGCAACAAAGGTGTAAGTGGTGTACTTTCGATGCAACCTCAAAAAAAAAAAAAATTTAAACAGAAGTTGCATTTGGGTTATTTTCTATATCTTCCACTTCTCTCCTTATTGTGTTTATGTGGAAATAAATGGAAGATAAAGAAAAGAACCAGATGGAAGCTATAGAGTTGAAAAACACAATACCTGCTATGACAATTCACTAGCTGGGCTTAACAGATGCAAAAGAAATGATCAGCAAACTGGATGACATAGTAATAGAAACCATCCCAACAGAAGTCAGAGGAAAAAACTCTTAAAAAAAAGAAAGAGAGAGAGAGAACAAAGTGCATCAGTGAAGTGTGGCACTATTAAGCAGTATAATGCAATTGTTATCAGATACCCAGAGAAGGGTGCGGCTGAGAAATATTTCAAGGAAAATGACCAAAAATACTGCAAATTTGATACAACTATAAACTTACATACCCAGGAAGCTCAATGAACCACAGCAAGATAAACATAAAAACTACCAAAGTAATATCATAACCAAATTTTTGGAAACCAGTGATAAAAAAAATACTAAGTGATGCAAGATGGCAGCCACCATGGGCTCAGACAATTTATGAAAACCAAATATACAGCCTTAAAATAGAACGTGGACTTAAATACCCAGAAGCACCCCCTTTGTAAGATTTGC
The DNA here is from genome assembly GCF_054177405.1 of Leptonychotes weddellii. Classification (NCBI taxonomy): domain Eukaryota; kingdom Metazoa; phylum Chordata; class Mammalia; order Carnivora; family Phocidae; genus Leptonychotes; species Leptonychotes weddellii. Next base: position 134,285,761 of record NC_138374.1, read on the forward strand.
AACAAAAATTAATATGAATAGAGTTAATAGTTCTAATGGAGTGGTGGACCCAAGAGCCATATCAATGCTAGCAAAATGGTATTCACATAGCATCAAAGTTGAACTGCAAGAGCTCCGGCACCTAATGATGTCTAAAGAAAACATGAAATTCCCTCAGCTGCCTGAAGGACAGTGTTACAGCAATTAATCAAAAAGAGAAACCACAGGCCCTCCCCCCTCCCCCTCATTCGATTTAAGCAGTCATTTCCACAGTAGTACATTTTCTAAATATGTCTTGTAGACCTCAAAGTACTGGAAAGGAAGCTCCCATTCAAAGGCAATTTATCTTAAGATACTGTAAATGATACTAATTTTTTGTCCATTTGAAATATATAAGTTGTGCTATAACAAAAAAAAAAGAGAATACTAAAAGTAGGCAGAGGAAGAGGAACATTACATACATGAAAAGAAACCAGTAAAAATAAATAATGCAAGCCAGCAGATAAACAACATCTTTAAAGTGTTAAAAGAAAAAAAAGAAAAAACACTAGATCTAGAATTCTATCGAGAAAATATCTTTCAGAAAGGAAGGCAAAATAAAGACTTTTTAAGAAGAACAAAAGGTTAGAAGAACTCATGACCAGAACTAAATATTAAAAGAAGTTCTTAAGGTTAAAATACAAAGATTCCAGATGGAAACCTGGATACATACAAAGGAATAAAGAGGAATGGCTCTAGTCTCATTTAACAAAACTTGAAAGCATGCCTCAAAATATCTGGCAGTTCCCAAGTAAATTAACTGCACAGACAACTCAAAATTATTTAAAAGAATTCAAAGAATCCCTATAACCTAAAATTCACAATATCTGGAATCCCATAAAAAATTACCAGGCAATGCAAAGAGGCAAGAAAATATGACCCATAATGAGGACAAAAGGAAATTAAATATAAACAAAAGCAGAAAATGATACAGATGGCAGAAATTGTAGAAAAAGACATTTAAACCATGATTATAAACACATTCTATATGTCCAAGAAGCTAGAAGAAAACATGAGCATATTAAGAAGTGTGGAAGATATAAAACAGCCCAAACTGAACTTCTAGAGTTTAAAAAAAAATACAATGTCTGGTATCAAAAAATACACTAGGTAGAATTAAGAACTGATTAAACACTGCATAAAAAAAGACGTGAACTGGACAACACAGCAATTGAAACTATCTAAAATGACACATAAAGAAAAACTGAAAACAAAATAACCTGGAAGTGTTATTTGCAACAAAATTAATATGAATGGAGTTAATAGTTCTGTTCTGTTAATAGTCACCCACTGTTTGGGTGACTTCACATGGACCAATGTACATGTAACTGGAGTCCAGGAAAAGGGATGGGAGAGGCAAAAAGTTTGAAAAAATAGGGGTCAAATTTCCCAAGTTTGATGAAATTATCAAAGATAGAGCCAAGAAGCTCAATAAATCCCAGCCACAAGAAACTTAAGGAAACTATGCCAAGGTCCATCATAATCAAGTTGCTTAAAACAAGTGATAAAGAGGAGAGCTTAAAAGCAGCCAGAGATAAAGGCACATTAAGTACAGAGGAAAGGGGCACCTGGGTGGCTCAGTCATTAAGCGTCTGCCTTCAGCTCAGGTTATGATCTCAGGGTCCTGGGATCAAGCCCCGCATCGGGCTCCTTGCTCAGTGGGGAGACTGTTTCTCCCTCTCCCTCTGTCTCTCTCCCGTGCTTGTGCTCTCTCTCTCGGTCAAATAAATAAATAGTTTTTGTTTTTGTTTTTTTAAGTACAGAGGAATAAAGATAAAATGTCAGCAGGCTTCTCGGGGGAAAAAGTGCCAGCCAGAAGGCAGTGCAGCAACATCTTGAGAGTGAGGGACAAAAACTGTCAACCTAGAATTCTATACCCAGTGAAAATAGCCTTCAAAAACAAAGCCGAAGTAAAGACTTTCTCAGACATACAAAAGCTGAAAGAAATCATTACCAGCAGATCAGCACTATAAGAAATGTTAAAAAAAAAAAAGCCCTTCAAAAAGAATGATAATGATTGCAAGTGGTTTAATCAGAGGAGGGAGCACAGCCACTGCTGAGCCCCTCCCCTCACTCCTTCACTGAGACGCTCCCAGTGGGAACTCTGTGGAGATGCCTGAGGGTGCCTCAGAACCACCTTAAATGATTTGTAGGAGCCCTTCCAGTTCTCACCTTTTAAAAAAGACTTGATTCTGGATTATATGTTCTCTTGGGCACTTTGCCTAATAGCAGAATGAACAACCATCACATAAATATTAGTGAGTGGGTTACAGTTCCGTGATGCAAAGAGTCAGGAATTAACTTAATGAGATAGTTATCCAAAACCATCCTTTCTTCTGCTATTAGTGATACGTCCCAGTATTAGTTGGATTGCCAGCAGTCAGGGATGCGGCAAAGAGGCAGAATCTGGGCTGGACCTGACAGTCAGACGAAGCCAACAGTCACAAGCATGGCCCTGTAGCGGCTGGAAGCCTACTGAGCTGACTCCCAATACGCTGAGCACTAGGCCCACGGTGCAAGTAGGGACACAAGCTTGAGACTCAGTTTCTTCATATTTATAATTAAGATTTTGGTTAAGTGACCCTGAAGTTCCTTCTGGTTCTAACTGCCTGTGCGCCTGTGAGTGTGACTGAATTCAGATCAGTCTCATCCTGTCACTGTCTCGCCCTTCTTGGTCTGACTAATTATCAGCAGGGAAATTCCTGCTGCCCCAAAATAACCATTATTTTTTGACTCTCATAACATGAACGGACCTGAGCTTATTATGCTAAGTAAAATAAGTCAGTCAGAGAGAGACAAATCTAAACAACCCCCTCCAAAAAAACCAAAACAAAATAAATAAGCTTATGGATACAGAGAACAGATAGGTGGTAGCCAGAGACAAGGGTGGGAAAAATGGGTGAAGGTGGTCCAAAGGTACAAACTCTGCTATAAAATAAACAAGTCATTGGGATGTAATGTACAGCATTGTGTCAACATATTTAATTGTATATTTGAAAGTTGCTAAGAGAGTAGATCTTAAAAGTTCTCATCACAAGAAAAAAATGTATGGGGCACCTGGGTGGCTCAGTCGTTAAGCATCTGCCTTCGGCTCCAGGTCATGATCCCAGGGTCCTGGGATCGAGCCCCACATTGGGCTCCCTGCTCAGCAGGAAGCCTGCTTCTCCCTCTCCCACTTCCCTGCTTGTGTTCCCTCTCTCACTGTGTCTCTCTCTGTCAAATAAATAAATAAAATCTTAAAAAAAAAAAGAAAGAAACAAATGTATAACTGTGTGTGGTGATGGATGTTAACTAGACTTCTTGTGGTGATGATTTCATGGTATATACAAATACTAAAACATTATGTTGCACACCTGAAATGAACATAATGTTATCTGTCAATTATACCTCAGTTTTAAAAAGTAAAATGGATAATGGTAGGTTTGAAAATCTTTCCAAAATTTATATATCATATAATGTCCTATGACATTGTCCTCATGACAGAGAACAAGTCAGTGGTCACCAGGGTTTGTGGGTGGGGAGAGGGGTTGACTATAATTGGGTGGCACAGGGGAAATTTGTGAGTGATAAAACTGTTTCATATCTGGATTGTGGTGGTGCTTATATGACTGTATTCATTTGTGAAAACCCATATAATGGTACACCCCAAAATGAATTTTACTCTATGTAAATTTAAAACTAAGTAGTTTCTAAAAGAATAAGCTAATAGCTTCAGAGTTGATTCATGGTGTTTAAAGTTTACATCATTTTAATATATCCTAGATAATTTTCCAGGCATTAATTTAACTTCTTATTTGAATCCTAAAATCTCTTAAAGTCTCATAAAAATATCCCGATTCTTAGCATATACTTTAAACCATTTAATGTATAATGTTAAATAAATACATTGTTTTGTTTTAATTTTTTAAATTTTTAAAATTTAAATTCAATCAATTAACATATAATGTATTATTAGTTTCAGAGGTAGAGGTAGTGACTCACCAGTCTTATTATAATACCCAGTGCTCATTACAACATGTGCCCTCCTTAATGCCCATCACCCAGTTACTCCATCCCCGCAACCCCCCTCCCCTCCAGCAACCCTCAGTTTGTTTCCTATGATTAAGTCTCTTATGGTTCACTTCCCCAACTCTTCGCCTGGTGACTTGAATGATCCCTTTGTTCCCCCCAAAGTATCAAAACTTTGAGAGTCAGCTATCAACAGCAGCAACCACGCGGTGGCCCTGAGCAAGGCAGCAGCTGGGGCCACGGGGTCCCAGGGAACTTAGAAGGCATGAATGTGGCGGTCTGCCTAGAACTGACCCAAGGAATACTCGATACTGATGATACTTCAGTATTTTCATAATACCACATCTGTAAAATAACCACGTGGAAACAGTCAGTGGGAAGAGCAAAGAACAGGTATACAAAGTTATTAATTCCATTGCTCTCAAATTTGCACAGGGAGCACTGATTACCTGTAGGAGAAAGAGCAATGAAAAACGGATATATAAAAGAAGTGGTGGTGTGTATCAGTGGGAAAAGGATGGGTTTTTAAAATGAATCACACTGGAGCAACCACACCCCGCTACCTGAAACCAAACACAAAACTCAATTCCAGGATTATTAAAGACTTGGACATAAGCGATAAAAATATAAAGATCTTAAAGGACAATAGAGTAGAATATCTTCATGATCTTAGTGCAGGAAAGGATTCCTTGAACAAGACACAAAAAGTATTACTAGTACTCACATGTTAAAATTTTTTTTTAATCTGTTCACCTAAAGACATTATAAAGAAAGTGAAAAGCCAAGGCACAAACTGGGGGCAAATATTTGTAACATATGTAACTGACCAAAGACTGACATCCAGAAACATTTAATGAATTCCTGTGAACACATATGCACATAAAGAGAGAGAAAATAAAATAAAATAAAATAAAATAGTGACAAAGACATGAACAGGCATTTCCCAAAGGGCAAAGGGGAAATCCAAATGGTCAATAAAGACATGAGATATTGCTCAACCTCTTTAATAACTAGAGAAATGCAAATTAAAACCGCAAGAAAGTACCATTACACACCCTCAGATAACAAAAATTAAATTCTGATCATACCACATGGAAGAGAGAACACAGAGCAATGGAAACTCAGTGTAAGTTATACCTGCTGAGTGCAGAATAATTTGGTATAAATCGTTTAGTTTTTTCTTGCACTTGGTAATTCCACCCGTAAGTGTACATCCTACACTTGAACGGATTCCTGCCAAGTGCACCAGGAGCTGTACGCAAGAATGTGCACAGAAGCTCTGCGCTTATTAGCTCAAACCCAGGAACAGCCCAGATGCTTTTCAACAGTCGAATGGATAAATAACGTGATTTATTCATATAATGTAATATTATACAACAACCCCCAAAAACTGTAATTGCATGAGCAATCTAGCTCAATTGCACCAACATAGTAACAAATGAGGAAAGCAAGTCTCAAAAGAACATGTGTGGTCTGCTCTATTTACATAAAAACATAGCAAGCAAAAATAAGCTACATTCTTTAGGGATGCCAACATGAGGAAAAGAAATGCTTACCGGCAAAACTCAGGGTGGTGTCACCCAGAGGGGCAGAAGACACGTGTCATGGGGAGGGGCATGTGGAGGCAATCAATGCTCTCTTCTTTGAACTGGAAGGTGTTTATACTCCTGTTTGCCTGAACTTTACTAGTTCATTAAATAGCACATGAAATCATGAAATTGCCATTTTTATGTGTCAAATCTAAGCAAATATTGACAATTTCAAATGGTTCGATATAAAATATATGTGTGTTTATACAACATGATCTGTGTATGATATATTGCACAATAAAAAAAATGAAAAGAAGGGGGGGCGCCTGGGTGGCTCAGTTGGCTGAGCATCCAACTCTTGATTTTGGCTCAGGTCATGACCTCAGGGTCATGAGATGTAGCCCCATATCGGGCTCTGTGCTCAGCGGGGAGTCTGCTTGAGATTCTCTCCCCCTCCCTTTGCCCCTGCCACCCCCGCATGCACACACTCTCTCTCTCTCTCTAAAATAAATAAATACATCTTTTTAAAAAATGAAAAGAAGAAAGAAAGAAGTATTGAATAGGAGTCAGGAAACCTAGATTCTAAGATGACTAATCGGGTTCCAAACTGTGTTCTAAGACCACACAGAGCTCTTTACCCCAGTTTCTATAGAGAAGCAGTGTAGACCGGTTGTTTTGTGTCAGGGCCCCGAAGACAGGCAGGCTCTGGGTTTGAACCCCAGCCTTGCCACTTAGGAGCTGCATCTCAGCGACCTGATTCATTAATTTATTGACGCAGTGATCTCCCATCTGTAAAGCAGCCGTGGTAGGAGGGCGTGCATTATAGAGTTGTTGTCAAGTGCATATGTAAATTTAAATGAAGCGGTCGTAACTATATAAATAGCTTAGAACAATGCCTGGCACTTTGTAAATAACGGATCCATGTTAGTCACGTTATTTGATCTCATTCTCTTCCCTCACATTTCTTCACAGTTTCAGAAAGGCACAAAAGAAAAATTATTTGAGTATGTTCTGAAAAGGCACACGATTCTAAGCAAGCCCCTGTGGCTGTTTTTATCCTCTTTCGTGTCCATGTCGGTCTGTCCTCATTCATCACAGAAGCCACTCTATCACCATGACAACATGGGAGCCAGGCAGCCACCAGGAATCAGGACAGAATCTTCACTGCCTTTCACACATGTCAGGCGTGAACACAGCCCTGGAGTTTCTCAGCAAGGAATTAAACCAAGCTCTTCCTAGCCCCAACCTCCTAGTGCGACGCTGAGACACTTGAGCTCAAGCTTACAATTCAGGGACACAAAAATGAAATCAGAAGCAAGACTTTCTTTTATTTTTTTTAAAGATTTTATTTATTTATTTGACAGAGAGAGACACAGCGAGAGAGGGAACACAAGCAGGGGGGAGTGGGAGAGGGAGAAGCAGGCTCCCCGCCGAGCAGGGAGCCCGATGCGGGACTCGATCCCAGGACTCCAGGATCATGACCTGAGCCGAAGGCAGTCGCTTAACCAACTGAGCCACCCAGGCGCCCGCAAGACTTTCTTTTAAACAAATGGGCAGGGTGAGAGCTGTCCTGCTGGAGATTTCTTAACACCAGCTGTTGCAGGATGGTACTTACTTGGAGCGAGTCTGGAAAGTGTTTGGATTTTATTGCTAGGATTAGAGTAGGTCTCCCAGCTGTCCTTGGGTCTCAGGATACCCTTCCAGCTTCCTGTAAGTTCCCCATGGGTCTGAACCTCAGTGAAAAGGTGGATTGGTTGTTAGTCTCAGCATCTAGGGAAAAACAGAAATGAGTAACAAGCAGTTGCTTAGGTGGGTAGGGACGATATTGCCTTATGCATGGATTAAAACAGAGGCCGTATTAAAGCTTGACTTGATTAGACTCCCTCCCTCCCTGCAAAGCTCAAGCAATGTCTTCTGGGAATGCAACTTGATTTGAACACACTGACTCAGGGCTTCCTGAACCTATGAATGAATTGCCCTTAGCAGCTTATAATAATTTACCATCATCCATCCCCTGGATGTTTCACAGTGCCTGGCCATTAGAGACCAGACAGGTCATGGGCCTACCCATCCATATTTCGTGTGGAAAGAGTCTGAGCCTTCTATTTGCTCTAACGCTCATGTTCATTAAAATGATGAGCAGAACATGTGGCCTCTATAGTTTGGATAAATAAACTGGCACAACCCTTTGCCAGCTCATTTTTTTCAAATTCTGTGTTAATGTTTTATTGCCTTCCTTTAAGAAATGGGCAGGGAGGATCGCCTGGGTGGCTCAGTCAGTTAAGCATCTGCCTTAGGCTCAGGTCCTGATCCTGGGGTCCTGGGGTCGAGCCGTGCATCAGGCTCCTCGCTCAGCAAGGAGCCTGCTTCTCCCTCTCCCTCTGCTGCTCCCCATGCTCGTGCTCACTCTCTCTCAAATAAATAAATAAAATCTTTAAAAAATAAAATAAACAAAACAAAACACCATAGTAATCTCCAGGAATTCTGAATGTGGCATCTGATTTCGGAGGAGAGCAATATTTGGTAGACTTGCCAGGGGCATAGAGTGAACTGTTAAGATAAGTATGAAAATAACTGTGAAGAGAAAGGTCCACAGCCCCAGAGGTGTTATTAACCAAACTAGCCATTTTATAACAACCTAAACAGAAAGTCAGAAAGGAACCCAAGCAATGTTCGTTCGTCCAAAAGTGAGAAACTCCTGTTTTCACAATTCACAAGGCGCCCCAAACAGTAGCCAGAGTCTGTCTCAAGATCGCTGGCGCCGGTTGAGTCCGCGTTTTGCCATCTGGGCAGAATACAGGGACACAAACAAACAGAAAGACTCTTCTCAACCACCTCCCAGCGAGCGCGGGCCACACACCAGAGGTGAATTTTCACTTCTTCAGCTGCTAGTCCTCCCATCTGAATTTTACACGTCAAAAAAAAAAAAAAAAAAAAAAATTCAATGTACTTTGTAAAGGAAAAACCCACTCCTTCCGCGTTATCTGTTACTCACATGACCTCCACCCTCACAATCCTTCACTTCTGACACCAGTCATGTGGGTTTTCCGCCCGTGGGGCAATCCTCCCAGACTCCAGCTGCGTAAACTAAGCCACTAGTCCAGGTCTGGCACTATCTACCTGAGAGCAGCACTAGGTCCCACAAGTTAGGGGCTGAGTCCACAAGCCCCCACAAGTCCCAGGATTTCACCCCTGCTTCTGACCCACCCGCTATAAATCAGGGTTCCCATGACTCCTTCTTTGGGTTCAATAATTTGCTAGAATGGCACACAGGACTCAGAGAAACACTTGCTATGTTTACCAGTTTATTAGGGAATATGGGTTATCATAAAGGATACAGATGAACAGCCAGATGAAGAGATACATGGGAGCGAGGTGTGGGAGGGTTTCTGTCTGCGTGGAGTTTGGGAGCACCATCCTCCCGATACATGAATGTGTTCACCGACCCAGAAGCTCTGTGAACCCTGTACCTTTGGGATTTTTACAGAAGCTTCATCACATAGGCATGATGGACCATTAACTCCATATCCAGCTTCTCTCCTCTCTCCGGAGAATGGGGGTGGGGCTGAAAATTCCCACATCTAATCAGAGCTCTGTCTTTCTGGTGACCAGCCCCCATCCAGGAGCCCACCCAGGGGCACCTCATTAGAATAAAAGACACTCCTGTCACCCAGGAAATTCTAAGGGATTTAGGAGCTCTGTGTCAGGAACCAGGGGCAGAGACCCATGTAAATATACATAATTTTCTCTATTATTTCACAACCTTTGTATGACAGTCACATTGTTTGGTAGTCAAAACAATATATTTTTTAAAGCTTTTACTTATTTATTTGAGAGTGAGAGTCAGAGCATGAGCAGGGGGCAGGCAGAGGGAAAAGCAGGTTCCCCACTGAGCAGGAGGGGGACATGGGGCTCCATTCCAGGACCCTGGGATCATGACCTGAGCCGAAGGCAGACATTTAATGACTGAGCCACCCAGGTGCCCCCAAAACAATATTTTTAATGACTATTTATTTAAACCTTTCAAACTCTCACTTATAAAACATAATTTTATCAAGTATTTCATAAGAAAATACATTGACTGATACTATTATCTTAATGTGAATGTTTTGTAGAAGAAAATGCTTTTAGTAGACAAGAATGTAGAGATTAAAAACACACACGAGCATGGGGTGGTGACTAGACACTATTTTTTTTATCTCTCTCAATTTTAATTTCTTTAAAAGTTGCCAAAGATTTATTACTAATAAATTCAATATGCTAGCACAAAGTCAATTAAGAAGCTTAGAAAATATAATTAATATATTCAGATGCAATACAATAACTAAATATTAAGAAATTACCAGGAATACAATAACTTCTTAAAACTTTATACAGATAATAAAATCGGGTTAACTCTGTAGGTCCACATAACGTACAATGTTGCCTAAGGTTTATATAAAAGAACCAATATATACAGACACTACTTATTTAGGGGCTCTTGGGTGGCACAGTCGCTTGAGCATCTGACTCTTGGTTTTACCTTGGGTCGTGGTCTCAGGGTCCTGGGATCAAGCCCCAAGTCAGGCTCCACACTCAGCTCGGAGTCTGCTTGGGATTCTCTCTCCCTCTCCCTCTGCCCCTCCCATTCGTGCTCTCTCTCTCAAATAAATAAATAAATCTTTAAAAAAAAAAGATACCACTTATTTAAATTATAATGCAATGTAGTTGCATATAACTATGTTTATATTTACATACTTTCAAATAATAGAATAGGTACTTGACCTTTAGGACAAGTATAAGAAATTTAGATTGTTCTGTACAATCTAGCTTTTTGTTAAAAAAGAAATACAAAGTTTTGACTTAATTAACATGCCGTGTTTGTACTTTTGTTTCATCCTGTGGCAAACACAAGAAAAAAAAGGAGCCATAACTTAACCTCAAATTCACAAAATAGTTTTATTTATTGTAAGGTCCATTTTAATTAGAAGTATAAGTAAAACTGAATTTAAATTTATCTCTCTTGTTTTTATTTTAACATGTTAAAACTTTGTAGAGTTTGAAGGCACTTGGGTGGCTTCAACTGAGGTCATGATCCCAGGATCCCGGGCAGTCTGCTAGTCTGCTTCTCCTTCTCCCTCTGCCCTTCCCCCTCTCTCGTGCTCTCTCTCTCTCTCTCTCTCAAAATAAATAAATAAAATCTTAAAAAAAACACACATCTTTGTAGAGTTTGGTCCAAAAGAATTTCTTCCAACATTTCAAATGACAAATCTTTTTGTCATTTTTACCTTTTTTACAAAATAAAAAGTTGGGCCTGAAGTCTCTTGATTTATTTGCAATCAAATTTAGGTTGATTTTTCCCCCCTTACGAGTCTGAATTCCCTAGAGATTTGCTGTAAGCTGTTGGCCCCTTGTGCTGACATCATTTCTCCATTTGAAAAGCCTTTGCACGCTTGCTTCTGGGAGCTGGCGGAGACTGGATGTCTGCCCTGGGACCTTGAAGTGTCCCACGACACAAACTGCCCCTCACGAACGGGGTGTTACCTGAACCACCAAGAATACACCTGAATGTGCCTCACATCAATCCATTATAAAATAGAAGTGGAAGGTGCCAGACGGGGCCTGAACAGGTGCAGAGTGGACGAGCAAGCGGCAGAAACAGGGCTTAGTAACTGCCCCACAGGCTTCTCCATCTCTACCCTTCGCCCCACACCAACAGACTCCTGGTAAGCTACCTCTGAACCATTAATGGAGGAAGAAAATGTGCCGGGTTGGATCTATACTCCAAGCCAGCTCTAAGGGGAGAGAAGTGGCCTCTCCACTCCAACCCACTCAGTGGCAGCTTCGAAGTCAGGCATGAGAGAACATCTCTCCGCCGGGAAGCACCGCAAGCAGTGCACTGAATAGCCCCCTTCGTTTGGAAGGAGACATCCTGAGGTACATATCTGCCCAAGTCACGAGCAACATCCCACAGGTTGGCCGCCTGGTCGGGGACGTCAAAGAAAAAATCTGAAGATTGGTAAAAAGAAAGTCTAGGAAACTATGTGAAATAGTTGGAGTATGAAGATATTTGTGCCTCATATAAAGGTTCTTTAAAACGCTGGGGTTCCTCAGGGTGCCTGGGTGGCTCAGTTGGTTAAGCGACTGCCTTTGGCTCAGGTCATGATCCTGGAGTCCCGGAATCGAGTCCCGCATCGGGCTCCCTGCTCGGCAGGGAGTCTGCTTCTCCCTCTGACCCTTCCCCTCTCATGTGTTCTCTCTCTCTCATTCTCTCTCTCTCTCTCAAATAAATAAATAAAATCTTTAAAAAAAAAAACGCTGGGGTTCCTCAGCTGTGACGTGCAACTACTACGTGCGGAGCACTCACCAGGGCTTCTCAGCATCAGCCCGTGGGAGCTGGAGGCAAGGAAGTCAATGCAAACATGAATTCTTGCCACCTGCCAGGCCATGAGTGATCAAGTCTTTTGTCTCTGACCCAGGACTCTTCTGTCTGCTGTCAGCGTCCGTGATACGGTGGCAGGCAAACTTGTTAGCTGCCAGCAGGGGGAGAAAATCTCAGATCCTTGACAGTTGTTAACAGTTTTGGCAATGAGGACGAGATGCTGACAGAAACACGGCTTTCTGGAGATGGATGTCCAAGGGCCCATTGTGGGCTGGGTCGGGAAATAGGAGAGACTCCCTGGGACCTGGTAGCAAATGCTCTCATCCAAGTGATGGGCAAGAGGTGGGGAGCATGGGTCCCCACTATTCTGTCAGTGGGGCTGAGGGGTGAGTGTTAAGATTGGAGCAAACTGTCCAACGGTGTTTGGCCGCTGTTCCTCTTCCTCTGAGTGGCAGGAGGAAGGGGTGTGATGGTGGCCGTGCCCCGTCACTTAGTCAAGATACCCCCAGAGCTAAAAGTCATGGTATCAGGAACAGAGAAATCGAGCTTTGGGTAGACAAAATCAGAAGTCTGGCTACTTGAGCCTGGGCCGCCAGCAGTTTTCACTTAAAACTAAAAATAAGTGCAAAGCCTTGCTTCCTGACACAGAACCATCCTCAAGAGTCTGGTTGAGTCGTTGCAGTCTGCCCCTGAAAGAAACATTCTCTGTATCTTTCAGGCTCTGACAGTTGTTTATAGGAAGCCTCTCCATGAGGTGACATTAAGCTGACAGCTGAATGACAAGAGCCTGGTAAGTGGAGATCAAGTGGTAAGCATTCCAGGCAGAGAAAGCCTAATGCAAAGGCCCTTCACTGAAAATGAGCATGGCATGTTCTGTGTTCAGGGATAAGGACTGAATGTGGGGAAAGAAGACCAGACAGGAATCAAGGATCATTCCTCTGTTTTTAGTTCGAGTGAGGAGGTGGACAGATGTGTGTTTAATGAAACAGGATCACCAGGGAAGTAGTAGATGTAAGCAAGGAACCAGTCTGTTTAGCCATACTGAGTTTGAAATGACTCTCCAATGGCTTTGTGAATAAATCAAATAGGCACTTAGATGTATGGATCCAGGTTCTGGGGAGAAATCAGGACAAGAAATAGAGATTTGGGAGGACTTGGCATACACTGACATTTGTTGGGTGCTTACAATGTGCCAGACACTCTCTAAGCAATTTATGAATATTTCCTTAGCTATACTCCCAAAATCCCCATGTAGTTGGCACTGTACTATTGCCTTCATTTTAATGACGAGGAAACAGAAAATTTCCCCATGGTTGTTCAACCCGTAGGGGTAAAACCAGAAGAAAACCCCAAGCAGGCTGACCCCAGAGCCCAAGGTCTTTACCACCTGGCTATGCTACCTGGTGTAGGATGGCATTTAAAGCTACAGGACCAGATGAGGTTCACCAGGGACAGTATGTAGATAAGGGGAAAAGGACATGAAGTAGAGCAGCATCCGGTTATGTCTCTTCAGAACTCCCAGTTCCCTCGGTTTGCTTCTGTACTTAACAGACAGGTGCTAATTTATTCATTTAATCTGTCTCATCAAGAATGTACCTGTCAACAAAACTAAAAGGCAACCTACAGAATGGGAGAAGATATTTGCAAATGTCTTATCAGATAAAGGGCTAGTATCCAAAAATCTATAAAGAACTTCTCAAACTCAACACCCAAAGAACAAATAATCCAATCAAGAAATGGGCAGAAAGGCCTCCTGGGTGGCTCAGTTGGTTAAGCAGCTGCCTTCGGCTCAGGTCATGATCCTGGGGTCCTGGGATCGAGCCCCATGTCCAGCTCCCTGCTCAGCGGAGAACCTGCTTCTCCCTCTCCCTCTGCCTGCCACTCTGCCGACTTGTGCTCTCTCTCTATCTGTCGAATAAATAAATAAAATCTTAAAAAAAAAAAAAGAAATGGGCAGAAGACATGAACAGACATTTCTCCAAAGAAGACATCCAAATGACCAACAGACACACAAAAAAATGCTCAACGTCACTCGCCATCAGGGAAATACAAATCAAAACCACAATGAGATACCACCTCACACCAGTCAGAATGGCTAAAATTAACAAGTCAGGACATGACAGATGTTGGTGAAGATTCGGAGAAAGGGGAACCCTCTTACACTATTGGTAGGAATGCAAGCTGGTGCAGCCACTCTGGAAAACAGTATGGAGGCTCCTCAAAAAGTTAAAAATAGAGCTACCCTATGACCTAGCAATCGTATTCCTAGGTATTTATCCAAAGGATACAAACATAGTGATTCAAAGGGGCACCTGCACCCCAATGTTTATAGCAGCAATGCCCACAATAGCCAAACTATGGAAAGATGTCCATTGGCAGATGAATGGATAAAGACGATGTGTGTGTGTGTGTGTGTGTGTGTATACATATATATATATATATATATATGAATATTACTCAGCTATCAAAAAGAATGTAACCTTGGGGCAGCTGGGTGGCTCAGTTAGGTAACTGACTGACTCTTGATTTCAGCTCAGATCATGATCTCAGGGTTGTGAGATCGAGGCCCACATTAGGTTCTGTGCTGAGTGTAGAGTCTGCTTGGGATTCTCTCTCTCCCTCTGCTCCTCCCCCTGCTTTCTTTCTCTCTCTCTCTCTCTCTCTCTCAATAAATAAATAAAATCTAAAAAAAAATGAAATCTTGGGGCACCTGGGTGGCTCAGTTGGTTAGAAGGCGGCTGCCTTCAGCTCAGGTCATGATCCTGGAGTCCCGGGATCGAGTCCCACATTGGGCTCCCTGCTTAGCAGGGAGTCTGCTTCTCCCTCTGACCCTCCCCCCTCTCATGCTCTCCCTCTCTCCTTCTCTCTCTCAAATAAATAAATAAAATCTTTAAAAAAAAATGAAATCTTGCCATTTGCAATGATGTGGATGGAACTAGAAGGTATTATGCTAAGGGAAATAAGTCAGTCAGAGAAAGACAAATACCATATGATTTCCCTCATATGTGGAATTTAAGAAACAAAACAGATGAACATAGGGGAAGGGAAGGAAAAATAAAACAAGATAAAAACAGAGAGGGAGAAAACCATGAGAGACTCTTAAGTCTAGGAAACAAACTGAGGGTTGCTGGAGGGGAGGTGGGTGGGGGATGGGGTAATTGGGTGATGGGCATTAAGGAGGGCACTTGATGTAATGAGCACTGGGTGTTATATGCAACTAATGAATCACGAAATTCTACCCCTAATAATAACTAATAATACAGTATATGTTAACTAAATTGAATTTAAATAAAGAATTTTAAAAAAAAAAGGAATGTGCCTATACAGATGACCAACCCCAGCTCCCAAACCAGATCTACTGGCCGCTATAAATGAATAGAGTCCCGTTCTCATCTGTAATTGCTTTCCTGTGGCTGGTTTGATTCTATCCCCAAAACATTGTTTCCCTTTGATTCACTGATAAAAGTAGAATGTCTGAACCAGCAATGATCTTCCGGGATGCTAACACTCTGTGGGTGTCCTACCAGCAGCACCCAGCAGGCTTTCCTGGGCATCTCCTTAGCCACAATATGTGCCATGCCAGTAATTCTGGGAAGTAGGGTTTCCGTGTGGCTTGCTGAAAAATTCAAGGTGAAATAAAATTCTGAACTGAGGGCGCCTGGGTGGCTCAGTCGGTTAGGCGACTGCCTTCGGCTCGGGTCGTGATCCTGGAGTCCCGGGATCGAGTCCCGCATCGGGCTCCCTGCTCGGCGGGGAGTCTGCTTCTCCCTCTGACCCTCCCCCCTCTCATGTGCTCTCTCTCTCAAATAAATAAATAAAATATTAAAAAAAAAAATTCTGAACTGAAAATGGGTAACTCAGAATTTTCCTCAAATAGTATATATTGTTTTGGCAACTATGCATAAGATTTGTCAAGGCAAAGACCATGCCCTTGGGAAGAACCACGGCCACTGAGCAGCAGTAAGTACAGGGATGGACGCCACGGTCTAACCATGAGGGATTGCTACAAAGTTCCTCCTTTCTTTAGTATTGAATAATTGGTGTATATATCAGCAGAGCACATTAGATGCTCCAACTCTTCCTCTCTCTCTTTTTATTTTAATCTTAGAACAAAAGATTCACTTATAACTTTTATGTCAGTTGCCATCTGTTTGTGAACAAAGACCACATCTGTATTTTTCATCGCCATATCACTAACACCTAGCATAGCTCTGAGCACATAGAAGCACTCAACGAGTATTTGTCGAATGACTCAGTGAGTGGAAAACACTGGACACAGATGAAGCAGCTTCCAGGAACATCAACTGTGATCAATGATCTTAAAGATTGTGTCGCAATCACAACAACTTGGACAAAGAAACTTGAGAAGGTGTTTCCAAACTCTTGATATAGGATGATCGTTTCACCATGTAGTCATTGCAATTAATATAAATACTGAAGCACATTAAGGAATCTTATCTGAAACTCTCCACACTTGCTAAAACTGAATTTCCTCTGTTCTCTTGATCATGTTGGCAAGAAATCTGTGGTCAAAGATAATTTATATTGGAAGCTGCTCCTTTAATTTCTATGGCCTTTAATGATAAGATCTCACCAGATTGGCCCTTTTGGTGTCATTATGAACGTCTCGTTGAATCAGTAAGAGGTCCATGGAACTGCTTTTGCGTAAACGCTACACAGAAGGCCATCTCACAACATCTGAGAATCTCACAAATGACAATTTGAGACAGAGAGTGCACACTCACACTGGTCCAACAATGACTTTACCAAATTACGCACTACATTCATGACATTTAGATCGCTTAACAATTTTGATCTCTTGGCTCAAGTATCTCAGTGTTGAGTAAGGCAAGTTTGGGCCCCTCCAAATGTCACAGGAATACAGTTTCTCTGAGGGCCTTGCTGCTCAGAGTAAGTTCTGCAGAACATCACCAGCAGCATCTGGCTCTAGGACTGAATCGTGTCCTCCCCCAAACTCCTATGTTGAAGCATCTGTGATGGTTTTGGAGCTGGGGCCTTGAGGAGGTCATCAGGTTTAGATGAGGTCATGAGGGTAATGAGATTAGTGTCCTTCTAAGAAAAAGGAAGAGACCATAGCTTTCTGTCACCGCCAAGTGAGCACAGAGAGAGAGGGCAGCTGTCCGCAAGCCAGGAAGAGACTCCTCACCAGCACCTGACCATGCTGGCACCCTCCTCTCATCTTAAGAACTCTGAGAAAATACGTTTCTGTTGTTTAAGGCACCCAGTCCATGGTCTTCTTCTTCTTCTTTTTTTTTTTTCCAGTAACCTGCATGTCTAAGACACCTGGGAACTTGTTAGGAATGCTGAATCTCAGACCTTATCCCAAGCTTGTTGAATCAGAATCTGCATCAGAACCTACTTCAAGACAGAATAAAAACCACCTGAACATTTCCATCCCAGCAAACAGGTTCACTGGTGTCAAATTCTTCAAGATGCTCCCAAGCAGATGGGCCCAACTGCTGACCAGTCCTTGAAAAGGACATCTTCAGGGACAGCTTCCTCTTTTTTTTTTTTTTTTTTAAAGATTTTATTTATTTATTTGAGACAGAATGAGAGAGAGAGAGAGCACATGAGAGGGAGGAGGGTCAGAGGGAGAAGCAGACTCCCCGCCGAGCAGGGAGCCCGATGCGGGACTCGATCCCGGGACTCCAGGATCATGACCTGAGCCGAAGGCAGTCGCTTAACCAACTGAGCCACCCAGG
>NC_138374.1:134303899-134309152 GCF_054177405.1 Leptonychotes weddellii
CACACACTCACTCAGTCCCCTGCTCAAACCAACCATGGATTATCTGGGGTTAAAAGGAGGCCAGAGAGGAGAGAGAGAAGGAAGGGAACCTGTCACAAAAACAAGACCCTTCTCCCCCCAAAGGCCTTTCAGAAATAAAATTAATGGAATGTGTCTCAGTACCATCCCAAGGGGACTGGGGGGAGGGGTGGGGGGGAATGTGGGGGCTTTTGTCCCCGGCTGCCCAGCTTCTCCCACATTGATCACCATGGCAACCAAAGCCCCCTGTTGCCTAGGTGATGGCAGCCGGGTCCTGGAACCCATACCCAGCATCCAAAGCGAGGGAGGTTGTGAAGGTGGGGGGGGGGTTAGGGACAGAGCGGGAGAGAATGGGGTTTCTCCTCTGGCAGCCCCAGCTTTTGTCTGAGCCCTGGGATCAGGTTTCTTCAGGAAACAATCAGCGGCCTCTGGAAAAAATACACTCAGAACCTGGCAACAGGCAGAGGGAACAAGGCCTTGGGGGGTGGGAGGGGGTTACAGAGGGGAAGGCTGGTGTTGGCCAAAATGCAGACTGAGACTGGACCCTTCCCCGTAGCCCCCCTCGGAGGCGCGGCTCAGGTGGATGAGGCGTTGGACACAGACCTGGGCACCCCAATGTGGGGCAGGTGCTGGGGACTGAAGGCCAGCCAGCAAGTGGCTAGGATCACGACCTCCTTTGCCCGCTCTCTGGACCAGGACCACCCCACCACCCAGTCCCAGCTCCTTCAGGCCCGGGATGGGGACAGGAGGCGGGGCAGAGGTGAGGGTGGGGCTGGGAGAGCAAAGCTGCGGAGGAGACCGGACACAAACATGTACCTAAAAAGGGCACCTGTTATTCCTCATCTCTATGGAAGATGGGGCTGGGGGCAGCAGACCAACTGCGCAGCAGAAGGCACTCGGGTTGGATCTTCCGGCTGCGGGGGGAGGACAAGACACCAATAGCTTTCCTGACTCTGACGGGGCAGAGCTCTTGATAGGCCCACTCTTGAAACAAATGGCCCCCCTCTTCTCAGTCCGAGATGGGGAAGGCTGGTGCTGCCGGACACAAGGGAAGGGGCACCGCGGACCCCTCCTGCAGAGCTGTCTGTGGACACCTGCCATTAAAGCTCTGTGACTCCTACGCAGAGCCCAGGTCCACCTGCCGCTGCCTCCAGGTCCCCACTCCTGCCCACAGAGTGGCGGGGGCACGTGAGCGCCCCCAGCCCAAGGCCCCTCAGCTTCACCCACCACGGTCCCGACGTCCAAGGACATCGATGTGAGTCCACGCACCATGCTGGCTGGCCACCCTCCTGGGTGCCACCGGGGGTCCAGCCTCCCCGCCCAGTGTCCAAAGAACTAGAAATCTGCCCAGAAAGACAGAGCGCCCTACCACGTCATCAGGCTGGTGGGAGGAGGGCAGAGACTCAAAGTCACAGCTATCCTTCTTCAGACCGGTGGTTTTTCCTCTTTGCCATGTGCTCAGTCCAGGCCCTTACAGCCACCACTGGTGGCGAGAGGTGTCCAGTGTGGGAGCAAATGCAGACACCTAACCGGCTGCCCGCCGAGGCCAGGAAGGTGCCAGAACCTCTACCTGTGCCCACGTATTCCCCGAGCTCCCCCTTCTCTCCGCTCCTCCCGGGAGGAAACTGCATGGACCCACCCAGTTCTCGGCAGGTCCCAGCACTCCCCTGGAAGAGGCCTTCGAGGTGCAACCCTATGTTTTCCAGATAAAAACATGCACCCCAAAAAAAGACGTCACGGTCGCATCTCAGGCACGCCTTCCTGGCCTCCACTGTTGGACCTGACTGACGCTCTGGCTTTGAGGTGTGCTCCTCTCAAGAGCGAGACCAGGTTCCTCCATGAGACTCCCGGGCCTCGTGACAAGGGACACACTAGACAGGCCCAAGCTCAGACATTCGAGACCCGAGCCCTTCCCCTCCAAGGGATGGTTTCTGCCCCACCCTCCCCCACCCAGCTGAGGCTCTCCATGCTTCCTGATCGTCCCCATCCAGCCTCAGTGGTGGACAAGCCATCCCTCCCAGGAGGCCATGCTGGGTTTCCCCATCACAAAAAGAATTAAGGTGAGAAAAGCCGGGGACAGCCCCAGGCCCTAGACCAAAAATGGGCTGGAGATTTGCTCCCACCCTCACTCCTGCACCCTGAAAAAGGTCCCAGTATCCTTGGATGAGACCAGAGCTAGCAGCTGGATCTCAGGGCGCTGAGGAGGAGAAAAGGCTGGCCTGGGGAGCCCGGGAGCCCCCGCCCTGCTAACCAGGCACACTCCCAGGACAGCCCCAGACATGAGCTCACCATCCTTCGAGCCCCAGGGCAGGGGCAAGATCCTTCTCCTCCCTGGGCCGAGAAGCAGGGGACGGCTGGGCTTGGGTCACCTTGGTGACTGAGCTTCCAGAGCAGCTGCTCATGGCCAGACCCTGGTGCAGGGAGCACCGCTGGGGAGAGAGCCCACACACTGGGCTGCCGGCCAGGATACCTGAGCCTGCGTTCTCACGGAAAACGAGCTGGGGGAGCCAGAGCCAAGCCTTGCTCCTCTACTTCCTCAACTTCCCTCCATCTAAAGCGGGGGTGATGTGGGTACCCTCCAAAATCCACACACACACCGAAGCGCAGACACACACCTACACCCACCCTCCGATCCCCCTCTGAAACCTGGAATGGCTCCCGCCCGCCCCGCCCAGCTCCACCCACCCTGGCCGGGCAGGTTCTGTAGAGACCTGCTCTGCTTTCTCTCTGGCACCCCCACCCCCACACCAGCTCGCAGAAAGCCTCTGTCCCCCAACACACCATACACCCGCGTGCACACACGCACCCACACCACGGCGCCTCATTGCCTAGCCTCCCCCAGACCCATTCCCAGCCAGTGGAGAAGGGAACCCTGGGCAGGGGGAGGGTAGACAGCAGAAAGGGTGAGTAATCTCTTTGGCAGCTGTCCCAGGTGGGGGCCAGAGGGGAGACAGGGTGCGAGGTGGGTGAGAAGGTAACCAGGGCTTCTAAATGCCTGGATGCCCTGTTTAATTTCCACCAACGGGCCGGCCCCACAATTCCCACCCACTTCCTCCCTCAGCTGGGGCAAAGGACTGGCCCCTACCTGCCCATCAGGTGAGCTGTGGAAGAGCCAAGAAGGAAAACAGGTACCTCGAGTTGTCCTCAGGGACAGGAGAAGGTGGACCATGGGAGGTGTGCAGGCTGCTCACAGATCAATTCCGGTGCACTCCACACTCCCAGCCTCGAGGAACACAAAAATGCCTCTCTTCGTAGCCTACTGTCTCAGGGAGGCGCCAAGTGACCCTGACTCCAGGAGGCCCTCCCAGCCTGCTCGCCCAGCCTCTGCCATGGAGTAGGAGGTGGCAAGTGGCTACTTGGGGAGGGGGACTCAGCCACCCCTGGGCTCACATGTGGTGGGGGAGCTGGGAGCTGGGGACACGGGGCACGAAAGCTGGTTTATACAGGAAAAGTAGCAGGCTGGGCCTAAGGATGTGACGCAGCGTGACTGAGGGTGCAGGTGGCAGGCCTGGCTCTCCCTACTCTGGAAACCTTCCCCTCACGCTTCAGCCCGGGGCCCCAGATCTGGAAAGTGACCCAGCTCCTATACAGGAAAACTGGGCCAGCTGAAAGGCCCACGTACCAACTGACCTCCACCACCTTGACTAAGTCACCAACCGAGGTTTCACTCTTCCAAAGAAGTCCCAACGTCCTCCAGCCCTTATATCTGCCACCTCCAGTCCTGGAATATGAAGCATGTGACAAAACAAGTGTCTCTGTTCACACTTGGTTGTTTTTTAAGTTACCGCATTCACACCTTCCTTGGGTTCAGCACCTATTCCCGTCCAATCCCCACTTACCCTAAAAAGCCAGAGGCCCCTCCCCAGACTCACACACAAACACACACTCTCTTCTGGCTGGGGTCGGGGAGCCAGGAGCCCCCTGGTGAAAGTGGGGGTCCGAGGGATATTTTGGGGGTTGCTGGAAAACACTACAGACAATGAGGGCCAGGCCCCTCCTAATCACAAACAAGACCCCATGGGCTGCAGTGGCCAGAGCCCCCCACGTGTGAAGGGGCCCACAGAGAGGAAGAGGCCGGCCCCTGGAGAGGTTCTGCCCAGGGCACAGCCCTGCCCCAGGCTTGTGACCAGGGGGTGCTCCTCTTGGGAGACCTCCTTCTTCCAGAAGACTCCCCCGGGGCCCCGCCCTCAGAGGTAGACGTCTCTACTCAGGCTGACAAGGAAACTCATGTCCACCTTTCAGGAGACCGGGCAGTGATTCAAGTTCAAGATTAAAGGCAATAATGAGCAAATCAGATTCAACCAGAAGAAGGCAGGGGCAGGCGGAAGGAGCATTATGGAAAATGGAAGAGCAAGGCAGTCATGAGATCTCAGGTGAGCTGCTTACCTTCTCTAAACCTCAGTTTTCAGGCCTGTAAAATGGAGTAATAGTGCCTACTTCAGGAGATTGAGTTTCCAACAAAATAACGTATATGGAATATCATGGAGTGTGGCCCATAAGAGATGGACAATAAAACGTTAGTTCCCACCTATTTGTCCTTTAGAGGGTGCGCCTCCGATCCTCCCACTTCCGGTTCCCATCCTCTCCTTGTGAGAAGACCCCACCCAGAATAAGATGGAATCACCTCTGGCTACAGTGCTGGCCGCAGCCCCCCAGACGACCACCCCGCCCTAACTTCCACCACAGCCGAGCCCTGCCTGAGAGAGCAGCCAGAACCCCCCCTTCCCAATCTCTGCCTCTTTCCTGGGTTGAGGGTGGGGGACTGGCCCCAGGTCCCCCAACCCTCTCTTCCCCTCCCTCCTCCCACACTTACAGAGGCAGGGCCTGGGTGCCAATCACCCCCACTCTCCCACAGGTACTAAGCCCAGCTGTGTGTGCAGTGGCTGGAGAAGGGGACCCCACGTCTGCCGTCCCACCCCCGCCCCCAGCTTTTCCCTCTGCCCTCACCGCCCCACCCTGACTACCAGGAGGTCCTTGGCTCTGCTGATTCCAAGCCTGCTTCTCCCAAACCCGTTCCCAGCTGTCATGTAATTACCAGCCTTGCCAGGGGCACCAGACAAGCACAGCAACACCTCATTTCCAAAGGGCCCCACCAGACAAGGCCTCTGCCTCCTTCTCTGTACCAAGCAGTGTGGAGGAAGGGATGGAAAGATTCTCCCTGACCCACCTCATTTCTCTCCAGATCACAGGAGGGCTGCCCAGGTCAGATCACCAGGAGGCAGGCTAGAGAAGGGA